>NC_140170.1:114999091-115066591 GCF_963971535.1 Notolepis coatsorum
AGATGTCAGTGATAGTGGTGTTGCTATGACTGCATCCCCTTTTATCAAGCTTACCATCGAACCCCAAAATGGGAAGTGGGCCTGTATTGGGGTCTCTTTCTGGATGAGAGTGCAAATGTGTTTCCTAGCTCTGAATCCCTGGTGAGGAGTTGATTTAGGAACTATATGTGACTGTATGTGAATGCTTGTTGGTAGTGGTACCAGGCAGCCCTTATTGAACCTGATAAATGTAGACTGATCACTCTGTTCTTTTACACTAATGTAAAGGGTGGAAGAATATGACAATGTATAGTTCTTCTTACATGTAACATGGGCAGCCTCTTGAAGCAAAATATGTGGACAATACCCCTATCTTTTCCCTAACGGAGAGTGGACAGTCCAACCCCCTTCTGCATTTCCTCTTTATTGAGACAGGTGGGAGGCTGAGAGGGAGACAGAGTCTGGGGAGACACAGGAGAGAAGGCTGTGGCCGGATTCAATCCTAGACCAATCCAAGGGTCCTTATGGTTCCAGAGGCAGGGGCATTAAAAACTCATCTTAAAATCTATGTGCAATATTGTCTGAAGCAGGGACGGCCCTTGTTGATTGAGACCAAATCAAAGTGAGTTTTGAGGAGCAAAAGTATCATGAACAATACTGAGGCTCCTATAACGGAACAACATTTTGCCTTTGTATCGTCCCTTAGACCTATACAAATCTTCTTCAAGGTTATTATTAGAGTTTGTAGAACAGAATTTGTATACACTGTAGGCCACATACACTTGGCTGGTCTTCTCTACTTATCTCTGCTGGCGCGGCCCATCACATGGTCACTTAAAGCACAGGACTACACATTACTGTTTCATCATCGTCTTTATCTGCACTAACAGAATGGAACGGAGGAGTGATATCAGTGCAGCCAAGTGGCTGAGTGATTGGTCTGAGAGCTGACTTGGCTCAGAACGTCGGAGTCTGACGTACAGGCGTGTGTGTGAACTGTGAGATCCTGCTGGCTTCTTCCAGAGAAGTGTCTCCATCGTCATAGTGACTCACGCCAGATTGAAATGTCTTTTTTGTCATTTGTGTCACGCACACGCACACACATTTTACACTCTGACTCCACTCACTGATGTCACAATTACAGAGGACGTCTGTGGTATTTGGCAGGGAGTGAGTGAAATGGCTCCATATGTTGTTCCCATGACGGTTACTGAAAGTATCACACTCTTTCACAAAGATGGGCGTAAAGAAAATGTCGCTATTTAACAGATTCTGTTAAATAATTCTCAGTTATTATTTTCCCTCCACCAGAAATCACACTGCTTTCAATAAAAATTGTCAGGATAAGTACATGTATTCAAAACTAATAAAAAATTGGTGATGAATTCACAAAGTCATTTGCATCCAATTCTGATGCCATCCTGAGAGTCGACCTGACAGAAATTGTAATGGACTATGATGGAGATTTGTGACTCTTTACAACTCTCAAAATCTCTAGGGGAGGTAATCGTATTTATAGCTGTCACATCATCTCTTGTGGTACACAGTATTTCCCACTGCTGCATTCAAGGTTATTGCTATTGATTTGAAATTCTCTGGGGCAGGAAAAGGAAAATACGATTATTGGGCATAATGATTTGACAGTCTAGTTTCAAGTTTCTTTAATAGTTGTCATACAGAAGTACAGAATACTTTTGTACAAAATGCTTCTTACTGTTGCGCTCCAGAGACTGTGCATGACAAGATAAGTATGAAATAAAAACGTAGTAAAAATTAGAAGAAAAAAAAGAGGTCACAGTGTTCAGTTTAGACATATGTACAATGTTCGTAGACGTAGTTACCATACAATATACAATACTGTGCAGTGTACTAATATACAATACTATATAGTGCAAGGCATAAATGGACGAGGTGCAGTTTAGGTACAATTCACAGTAGGTGTACGAGTTGTAGTGCAAATCCTTTATCAATAAATATAAAGTGTAAGTGTGTTTGTGTGATCTAAAGTGTGGAGAGTGGGTGCTGCAGTGTGTTGTTTGTTTGAGTGAGTGTGTGTGTGCGTGTGGGTGTGTGTGCTGTGTGCATTTGATGGTTGTTGCATAGTGATTATTGTTCGTTTAGCGATTATTGTTCGTTTAGCAGCCTGATGGCCTGGGGATAGAAGCTCCTTCTGAGTCTTTCTGTGCTCGCCATAAGACTCCGGTATCGCTTGCCTGACGGCAGCAGTTCAAAGAGGCAGTTGTTCGGGTGGCTCGAGTCCTTAATAATTCTCTTAGCCTTCCCCTTGCACCGCTTGTTGTAAATGTTCTGGAGGGTGGGAAGCCCCCCTCTAATTGTGCGTTCGGCTGAACGTGTCACTCTTTGTAGTCTGCTACGGTCTTGTGCAGTGCTATTCCCAAACCAGGAGGTGATGTTGCCGGTCAGGATGCTCTCTATTGTACATGAGTAGAAGTTCCTAAGGATCTTCTGACTGACTTGGAACTTCCTTAGGCGCCTGAGGAAGTAGAGGCGTTGTCGTGCCTTCTTCACAACACTGTCAATGTGTGTGGTCCATGTCAAGTCCTCGGATATGTGGGCTCCGAGGTACTTGAAACTGTTCACTCTCTCAACTGGTGCCCCGTCGATGCTGAGGGGGCTGTAGTCCTTGACCCCCGACCTCCTGAAGTCCACAATCATCTCTTTTGTTTTGCTGACGTTCAGGGAGAGGCAGTTCTCCTGACACCACTGTGACAGGTTCTCTACCTCTTCCAGGTAGGCCCTTTCGTCGTTGGCAGAGATCAGGCCCACCACTACTGTGTCATCAGCAAATTTGATGATGGTGTTGTTGTTCCGCTGTGCTACGCAGTCATGTGTGTACAGGGAGTAGAGGAGGGGGCTCAGAACACAGCCCTGGGGGGCCCCTATGTTGAGCGTGATGGATGAGGAGGTGCAGTTGCCGGCTCTTACCACCTGGGGTCTGCCCGTCAGGAAGTCCAGGACCCACTGGCACAGGTCATAGTTCAAGCCCAGGTCCCTGAGCTTGGCTATGAGTTTGGAGGGGACTATGGTATTGAATGCTGAGCTGTAGTCGATGAACAGCATTCTCACATAGTTCCCCTTCCTCTTGTCCAGATGTGATGCTGCTGTGTGCAGCACATGGGCTATGGCGTCCTCCGTGGACCTGTTGGGGCGATATGCAAATTGCAGAGGGTCCAGGTTGATGGACCCTACAGATCTTGCTCCAGCCCCCCACCACCTCACCCCCCTAAAATTCCCCCTAAGTTGTCAATTTACAACTTTACAACTACTTTCAACATTTAGTTTTCCAGACAAAACTATATAAATGAGGAGGTAGGAAATCCACAGCACAGTGTGTTGCTCGTCCACCTCACTAACCAGCTGCCCCTAAAGGTCAGAGGTCTTGTTGTTATCTCTCTATGGATCCGGCACGGTGGTGTAGTGGTTAACACTGTCGCCTCACAGCAAGAAGGTCCAGGGTTCGATTCCTGCTTGGGGACCAGGTTTCCATGATGCCAGGTACTCAGGTGGGGTATCTCCCAGGCCTTTCTGTGTGGAGTTTGCATGTTCTCCACGTGCTCGCAAGGGTTTCCGCCCCGATAAGATAAACCCAATGGAAAAACATGCACAACAACAGATCGCTAACGCTGTGGCGTCCTTGACGAAGACGGACAGGAGCACTTGGATTGGTCCCCTGGCGCGGCTCACGTTGACGCCTGTCTGCTCCCGGCTGCCCTTGGGGGGGAAGGACGACGGGATGGGTTAATCGCAGAGACAAATCGCATCTGCGATCCTAAAAAGACAATGCATGCGTGTGTGTTCCAGTGTGTGTGCTAAACTAACCGCTGTGTGTACCACTAAAAAAACATTGAGTGTCGTTGCATGCCAAATAAAGACCTCTGCACAGGTCCTGCATTATTATTATTATTATCATGTGTTCACCGTGGTCTGGACACGGTCTCATTATAAACCCGGTGTGCAGTGAAATAAATGGGTGTATTGAAGAGCCTCTGGGTACATATCACACGTCAGTAGGGAGGATGAGAATAGTATGCAGTCAGTCATGAGCTGTCATGTCACATACTTTCTATTTCCACCTCTTGTCACAATCTCTCACCACAGCTCAATAATCAAGGTCAAGGTCAAGTTTATTGGTATGTCCCAAACTGGGAAATTCATGTTACAGCAGATAAATAGGATCTCCAAAAAACACAGCAAACATGCATAACAAGAACACAGACAGACATGTACAGTACATGGTCGCAGGATCAGATCATAACAGTCAAACAAGCAACCACCCACCTCAAAGCCGCCCTCTCCTGCCTCCTCCATTGATGGCACGAATGGAGGTAGGTATAAATGAGAATTTGTATCTATTTTTTAGCTGCAGGGGTCTCCAAACCCCTAGTTGATAACAATCGCCTGTTGTATGGTGTAATGCCACAGCTCAATGATAACCTGCTACTGTAGTTGATAATAATCACCTGTTGTATGGTGTAATGCCACAGCTCAATGATAACCTGCTACTGTAGTTGATAATAATCATCTGTTGTATGGTGTAATGCCACAGCTCAATGATAACCTGCTACTGTAGTTGATAATAATCACCTGCTGTATGGTGTAATGCCACAGCTCAATAATAACCAGCTAGTTGATGACAAACTAGAGACATCTGCAGGACGGGTGGCGTACTAGAAATAATGTTTAGTGGAAAAATCTTCACACATCCACTGAAAAAAGGGCATGGATTCATCTTGGAGATTTTAGTTTCAAATGAAACTATTCAATATCACCCCCCACCTATATTTCTTCCTGGCCATATTGACATGCGTTCATGGCAATCTGAGAAAATAACCACCAAACATACTACTTGTGTGGTTTTTGACCCGAACATGATTTCAATTACATTTTCTTGTCATTTCAATACTCAAATTGCTTTCTTTGAATAAAATTCTATGCATGTTAATGCAGTTCTCAGGAGCTCTCACTGCCCCTCCAGCATCACTTTACATTTTCACTTTCACAACCACCCTCTTATTTTCTCTCTCTTCTCTACCTTTTCATCTCTCTCTTATGATACGTTTTAATGTTACAATCTCTCCTCTTCCTTCTCCCATCTCCTCTGTATGCCTCACCTTTTAAACACCTTGAATCCCTCTTTTTACCCCCCTCCTACCATTCCTTCCTCTCTCCCTCCATCCCTTCCTCTCTCCTTTCCTCTCTTCCTTTGGCTCTTTCTCCATCCCTTACTCTCTCCCTTCATTCCTCTTTCCCATCTTCTCTTTTCCTCTCTTCCTCTCCCTTCCTATCTCATTTCCTCTCTTCCCCTCTCTTCATTCCTCTCTCCTTTCCTCTCTCTTCCCCTCCTCTCTCCTTTCCTATTCCTCTCCCTGTATTACGCTATATCTATATCTATTTTTACCTTTTCCTCTGCTCTCCATCCATTAATCCTGTTCTATTTTGATCTCTTTCTCTCCCCCTACTGTATATCTTCTCCCCCCTTTGCCCCATCCTCTCTATCTCTCTATATCTCATACCTTCAGTCTCATCAAAGAATCGCTTTTCCTCCTTCCATCTCCTTTGCTCTTTCATTCATATTTTTTTTTTACCATCCTCCCTTCCCTCCCACATCTTCCTCCTCTGCCCCTCTTTATATTATCACCTCCGATCCTTCTCTTCATCCCCCCCTCCTATCCCCCCATCTCCTTCTATTTGTCCACTTGCCTGAGGAACATCATGCCAGCCTGGGCGATATGACTCCCCTCCAACTGTAAAGACAAGACACCAGTTTAGGTCACTAAAGGACCAGACGGAGTCTGTTTGAATGCAGCGCATGGCGGTTGTTATGCGCTAGACGAGGACAATGAGCAAAAACAATGAGATGAAAACGTAGCTCCAGATGGCTCCTTCCCCCGGTGGACTGGGTCCCGCCAGCAGGCACGTGTCGACTCTGACTAGAAAGAGGTGTTATTATCACCTGTCCCTGTTACTGCCTCTGAAAAATTGGTCTATTTTTATCACCATCACCTTGCTGAGGAAGGGGGGGGGGGTCTTGGCTGATACGTATGTATGAGGTTTGCTTATGAAAACAATATGGTGATGTATGCTATGCCAGCTTTGGGGGTCAAATTCATCCTCCATTGTCGCCGTAGTTGGTTCCGTAGTTTTAAGATGTTGCATGGTCATTGTAACTCTAACAGGGAATATACCCCTCAACTTTCATAATGCATATGCATATTTTTCCTGTCATGGGGGATTTTTCAACTTTGACTCATAGCATGTATTATAAAATTGTAGAGCTATCTTAGGGCTGGGCGATTAATCGATTTTTCGATTCATTCGAATTAATGATCTAGGACGATTTTGAAAAATTTTAATCGATTAAAAAAAAAAAAATTACCTTTTATTTGACAAAGTGATGTTTGGTGAAAGTTAGATTTGCACTTTATTAATCCCAATAGGGACATTCATCTTTGTTTGATCAAGAGTAACCTATTATATATATATACGGTATATATATATATTATATATATATATTATTTTTAATTGAAGATTGGTGAAAGTTAGGTTTGCACTTCAATCCCAATAGGGAAATTCATCTTTGTTTGATAATTTGTTTGTGTCAAATAAAAACAAAGGTTATTTGAATGATTTCCTAGGCGTTTCTAGTTTTCAGGAGAAAAAAATCGATTAAAATCAGAATCGGATTAAAAATAAATAAATCGAAGATTGAATTTTTAGGCCATATCGCCCAGCCCTAAGCTATCTGAACTGAACCATAAAAATGTAACTTCATTCTAAGAAAATTACCCTGGTTACTGTCTCAACCTCCTTCCCCATCTGGTCTAATTGATTCTCGATGGGACTGTACATCATTGTGGCATAACATATTAAGGCAGGGCCTGTGTGGCTGTGTGTTTTGAGGGGTATAAACAGATTAAGTGGAGGATGTGTGTTTTTGGGGGTATAAACAGATTAAGTGGCGGATGTGTGTTTTTGGTGGTATAACCAGATTAAATGGAGGGTGGCTTTCTCTCTTTCCTCACTTTATGAGATGGACGTAAATGTTCAAATACAGTATGCAAACCAAACTGTCTGGAGTTATTGGAAACCTATATGAGGGCTGAAATTGAGTGGTAGGTCTATATCATTTTAATAGCAATGTAATACAATTTTCTGTTCTTTAAAAAAATAAATCACCTTTTAGCCGGTGGTTGGCAGAGGCGCAGGTTTGGCTGGTGGTTGGCTGAGGCATGTGGTTGCCTGGGTTTGGCCGGTAGTTAGCTGATTGATTGATTGAAAACTTTATTAACAGATTGCAGAATGGGTACAATACAGTACAGCTCAATACAAAACAAACTGCTAAGAGGATGCAGACCAGAAAAAGACTTTCGTCTTGTTTACATCGGGGTCCCCCATTTTCAATTCATCATGACATTTATGACATACACGACAAACAGATATACAGAACTGTGTAGTAAAAAGAGATCATAAAAAATATATACATCCGAAGGGAAAGAAACCGTACATTGGGCTGGGAAATTTGGACATTTACAGGGGCCAGTTTCTAATTGCAGCCCCTGCAATAGGTACTCTTTGAGAGCGGTTTTGAAGGAGGGTAGGAATTCACATTCCTTCACGGTTTTGGGTAGGGCGTTCCACATTATTGTTGCATAATTGTGAAACGTGTTTAGTCCCTTGTTTGAGCAGAATCTGGGTTGAACATGATTTGTGGAACTCCCTCTGGTGTTGTGGTCGTGCTATTCACTGACCTTTGTGAAGTATTTCGACATGTACATGGGTACCTTAGTGGTGTAGTGTATCTTGTAGACCAGGCCCATTGCAAGTTGCTGTACTCTGTCGTCTACTCTAAGCCATCCTAGCAGTGGCGGCTGGTCCATAGAGGGCGCTCGGGCGCCGCCCCCCCTGGTGGAGAGAGAAGGAGAAGAAGAAATAGTGTATTTTAGATTTTGGACTCTACAAATACAATAAACATGTTTAAAATAAATAATAATTACTCATGTTAAGTGTTTGTGTTTAAAATGCACAATAACGTTAATATATCAAATATAAATCATTGTTTTGTGCGTGATTCACGTCACACTCTCCTGATAGACATCTACCTCCAAATCTGAGAGCTAGACTTAACGCTCACTGAGTGGGCGTCACTGCAGCCAATGTATCGTCGCAGCCAATGTAAATGGATCAAGCAAATACATTTAATAATTTAATAAATCAAATATGATGTCTGGGGGCGCGGTTTTCTAACGCTCGCAGCAAGCAGTCACACAGCACTCTGCGCCACTGTGTCACTCGTCAGTCGTCAGACAGAAAATAATTGCCGCTTGGAGGAGAAGCCAGGAGTATTTTCATTTCAGATTCCGTGAGTTAGCTTAGCTAGGCTATACGTCGTTTAGCTGGTTCGGTAATAAGACGTGTATTCTCAGGAGTCTGAGAGATAATCACGAGATACTGTACATTCAGACAGTGTTGGATCTAACTAAATTGATTTATATGGACACTTTATCATGGAAAGTTCAAGCCCGGACCACAAAACAACAACAAGTGTGTCTGTGTACTGTTCTGTAGTTACTGAAACTGATTGAATATGGCAAGATTCAAGAGGTTTATTTGTCACATACATACATACATACACACACAAGGCATACAGTGAAATGAGGGTGGGCTGGCCATGCCTGCTTTGTAGATAAATAGCCGCGATATCTATCGCTCTCTCTCTCACACACAACGCAGTATGCACGTTCCGAGACTCATGCTGCGTTATGACTTATGTCATAAGTGAATTGTATAGAAACAACTCACCAAAATGGACTATTGCACAACTGATTTACAAAGAAATATCTACAGGGGTCAAAATGTGCAGGGTTAAGGTGGGTTTTGTGAGTAAGCAGGGCCCGAAACTAGAGCCCGCCACCCGCCATTGGCGACCAGATTTTAGGTTTGGCGAGTGCCACCGAGAGGTCTGTCCGCCATTTGGCGGGTCACAAAATAGTCATGTAAAATAATTAAAACTGCAGTGTGTTTTGGTCTTACGACAGGCCTAATTTGTGGCTTGTTTACCGATGTCACATCCACTACTCTTCTGTCCTGACTGCCCGTGGCGCCTGCTTGCACTGTAGGGAGCTAAGCTAATTAGCGTTAGCTGCTAATCCTGGAAACGCTCAAAGCACCGTCAGCGAGTCCACAAAACCAGTTCCATTAGTGAGGAAAGGGGTTATATTAACGAGGCTTGACAACAGGGGTTCAAAGATAACTTCACATTTATTGGCTATTGGTTTATTTATATCGCTTCATGCATCCACCAGGCTCTGTGTGTTCTGTTGACAATTCTTATGTGTGACATCATCAACTACGCGACTCAGACGGAGATGCATCCAGCTGCAGCGCCGGAGAATCCTTGCATGCTGCTGAATGTAGAGTATAGACTATAGAGTATAGGGTCCAGCTGCAGCGCCGGAGAATCCTTACTGGAGCTGGAGGCTACTCGAGTATACACACAGACAGTGGAGCTGTTTGCAGATAGCGAGCATTTTGACTTGTTGCGTGGTGGCGATGTCTCGCAGATAATACAACTACAAGTATGATTATATAATATATATATTTTATTAAAAAAAATTATATAAAATAAAAATAAAAAAATTTAATCAAAAAAATGTGGCAGGTAAGAAATATGCTTGGCGGGTAGATTCTTCCCATCTACCCGCCACTGGCCGGTGAGTCAAAAAGTTAATTTCGTGCCCTGTGAGTAAGGCCAAGCAGTAGTCTGACCAGTTTGTTTTGTGATGTTTGTAGCCTTGTTTTAAGGGCCTTTGAGGTGCTTTGATACCATGAGGTGCAAGCTTAGTCGTAGTACCCTTGAATGAGTGCTCCTGTTAGTCTTCAAGGTATTCTTGTTTACCAGAGAGGAGATCCGGTACAAGAATCTTGTTCGTTGGTTGACTTTTTTTATTACATTGGATGCCATTTTGTCACATGAAAGATTTGCCTCTAGGATGGAACCCAGGTAGGTAATTTCCTCTTTCCTTGTGACAATAATGTCACCCACTGTTGCATGTGGTTGGCTGAGGCCTGGGTATGGCCGGTAGTTAGCTGAGGCACGTGGTTGGCTGAGGCACGTGGTTGGCTGAGGCACGTGGTTGGCTGAGGCACGTGGTTGGCTGAGGCCTGGTTATGGGCCAGTGTTGGAAGGAGAGAATGTGAGAAGTGTGTCACATCGCTAGTACAGAGATGGTGCCATGGCTTGTGTTGTGAGTCAGTAAACTGATGGTACAGTAGATTCAACTCACAACACCTCGGCATGTCTATTAAAAAAAACTCGTCATTGTCTTGGAGAGGGAAATGGAACAGAAGGCAGCTTACCTAAGACTGTACCACATTTTCGCTTGTATTTTAGGATTTTATTTTCTTATTTTAACGACTTAACCTATATCTGAGTGACTACTTATGGAAGCACCCATTAATTTGCCCTCATCATTAAGGTAATTACAGTAGTACACTAGCTACATATACTGTAGGGCCTCTGAGAGTTTCTGCGTTACCTCTCAGGAGAAGTAGATTTTCTAATTGACCTATCTCAAGCCCCACCCTCTTTTCTTGATTCTCCAATTGTCCCTTGGACAAACAAAGTTAGAAGTAATGGTTGTGATTGGCGGATCACGAAAAGAGGGCAGGGCTTGAGATAAGTCAATGTATTGTTTTTTTTTGTAATGGTCATCTTGGCAGTCAGAACTTCCTGGTATGTGATTAACACACAACAACAACACAGTTAGTGCCCTCCTACTCTTTCCCTTCCCTCATTATTAACCCTGCTGACCTTTCCTGAGAGCCGCCTTCCAGCCGTACTGTGGCTTGATGGTGGATTTATTTAGGTTAACAGGGATTAGCCATCGATGGTGGATTTATTTAGGTTAACAGGGATTAGCCATTGATGGTGGATTTATTTAGGTTAACAGGGATTAGCCATTGATGGTGGATTTATTTAGGTTAACAGGGATTAGCCATCGATGGTGGATTTATTTAAGGTTAACAGGGATCGATGGTAGATTAATTTAAGGTTAACAGGGATTAGCCATCGATGGTGGATTTATTTAAGGTTAACAGGGATTAGCCATCGATGGTGGATTTATTAGGTTAACAGGGATTAGCCATCGATGGTGGATTTATTTAAGGTTAACAGGGATTAGCCATCGATGGTGGATTTATTAGGTTAACAGGGATTAGCCACGTTATCACATGTCAAATATGGATGTATAGAGATACGTTTCAAGTTTTGAGAGAGATGAGCTCATAGGAAAAACAGTCTATAATTTGAAAGAGCCTAACCCTATGTTTTATTATACCTTAATATAGCATCTGACAAGGAGGCTGAGTTTGGCGTGACATTTTAATAAAATTAGATTGTTATGGGTTTATGAAGTGTTTAAGGGACCTTTTTATCAGATACTCAGGTGTATGAGTGGGAGTGAGGAGTCGGGACAAAATGGCTGCCAGTCTCAATAATGGAGCACAGAAGATCTAATATGTCTAGTATGTCAGTATGCTGACAGCCAGGCCGTAGGCAGGTCTAGTATGTCAGTATGCTGGAGACAGTGGGTGGTAAATGCAGCTAGTTTTATGTTTTTTTTTTGCCTTCATATGCCATTTAGATCCAGTTTGAGATATTCCTGCTGAACTCATTATCTCCTAGCTGAGCCAGTCTTTCCTCCTCTGGATAGCCTATTGAGTGCTGCACCACCGACACCGGTCAGCTCTGCTGTGTTGATATGTGATTTTCTGCACTACTTGAGAAGAGAATCGCTCCTCGTATTGCTCTATTTGCTAGGGATGATAGCAGTGGTACTGTGTGTGTGGAGGCAACAGCGGGTCACCTGTGGTGTAGTGGTGCAGGGACATATGTGTGGGTAGGCGGGGGAACATTGTGTGTCAGCAAGGCCACCCACCTGACTTAACTGTGTCCCTCTGTGTCCCATCTGTTGTCCCCACTTCTCTCTCTCGTCCCAGGCTGTCCTTGCTGGAGGAGTGGCGTGGTGTTCGGGACGAGGCGCTGTCTGAGCTCAGTGGGATCAAGGGATGTATCTTTGTCCACGCCGGAGGCTTCATCGGCGGGAATAAGACCCAGGAGGGAGCTTTGGAGATGGCCCGGAGGACCCTGCAGGCTGCAGCCAAGTGCCCTGTCAACGGCAGCAGTTGATCTGGTCACAAGGCCACTGACAAGAATGGAGTTGTTTTGATTTAGTTGTTTATCATTCAAGTCACCATGGCTGGAAATGTGTCCTCACTAGAACAGAGTTTGAATAAGATCTAATGCTTATGGTATAAAGATGGCAGCCAATAAACAGTGCAGGGCTAGTGGCCCTTTCATACTTGCGCACATTGTTCTCCAATGTTTTTTCCTGTAGTCGCATTAAAACGGGTGCTGCCTGTGCTGTGTGTCTGTTTTACAATTGTTTTGTAATAAAAGGTTATTTGACATTCTGGTGTCTGGAAAGTCTATGTTTAGTAGTAGGGATGAGTGTTTGAAAATTTTCCATACCAGTGCCAATACCGATACCTGGGATTCGATACAGATACCAAAACGATACTTTTCTCAATACCTTACTTTGCGGCATATGAGTGTCATGTGTAAGCACTTTGAACTGCAACCTCTGTATGAAAAGTGCTATACAAATAAAGTTTATTATTATTATTATTATTATTATTATGTGTGCTATGTAAGACAATCAGAGGATTTGTCACATTTTGGATGGTTATGGATTGTGGTTGATCACACACTGATGGGGTTAACTACTTGCGTATGGAAATTTGGTCTCATTCAATACAAAATGTCGATGCCTTTGATAAGTGTGTGTGCTGAGCTGTTTCAAACTTTAAATTGATTGGTTATTGTATTATTTTCATGTATATACACAGGGTTCACACAAGGTCCTTGAAGTGCTTAACACATTCTGTGCCATGCCTCTTCCGGCCGATGGCTATGCGATGCCAGCCATTAAACGAATGGAGTCTGTCACCTTGTTTGTAGAGCTATAACTATATTCTATATTATAGCTATGGATACAATACTATAGTCATTTGACACTGAGTTTCTTCCGGTCAAGATGCAAAAAAGAAATAATTTTTCCATCTATACTTTCCTATTTTATACCGTGGTGAATATGAGTGTTATTTCGGAATGATCCGGGCCAATTCCTGAGAGGCTGGTTATAAGCCGCAGCGTGTATTATACTAAATGCATTGGTGTTTTGTCCCTACACACGCCATAATAAAAAAATCAAATGCATATGATGGCTATTATGTTCCATCATGAATGCATGAAAGGGGGAGGGGGGGTCGTTTTTCGATGCTTTGATCGTCACCAATGGAATACGTTATGGACTAGCGTTACACACATAGGCTTGGATCTCAATGAAAACATTCTTGTATCAACGCAAGATTGATACCATATAGCCCTTACCTTGACTAGGATGTACCCCGAAAAAAATATTCCAGTTATCTGATCGCCATTCCAAGTATTGATGTCCATCGTTTCACCAACATAATCCACCACAGAACACGGATCGGGAGTAATTGTTTCTCCTCAATCCGAGCATTATAACCGCTACACTTTGTACATTTGTGTTTACATTTTTATTTTATTTCTTGCATGTTTTACATATATAGTTTTTTGTTTTTTTCTGTTTTGCTATATATATTCTTTTTTTATGTTTTAAATTAGTACACATTTGAGTAGTGGAAAAGGGGTAGGATTAAATAAGTGTATATACTTATTCCTACTCCTTTTCGAACATGTAAATTGAGTTATGTTTTGCTTTTGTTTAGTTATTATTTTGTTTGAGTTATGTTTTGATTTTGTTTGTATTCATTTACATGTTCGAAATAAAGATTTCAAATCAAATCAAAATAACTTGTCCGACAAAGGAAAGTCCGCCCGGACCTATATAATCGGCACACAGCTTTTCAAAAGATGTGCAATACTGTCCGCATCCTACCAGGCGGCGGTATTGGACTTTTGCAATCTCAGACTCATTCCCTATGATAACACCATGCTCCCTGGATGGAATAGGGTATTCAAATCGAGAAACGTTTTAATACGTGATTGACACTCAACGGTCGGGCCTCAGAAACGTGTTAATCAGTGAATGGCACTGAATGTGTTAAAGTGCTTGATTTTTGACCATAGGAACCAAGGCCTGAAATTCCTTGAAAACAGCAAAAAAATGATTAACGAGGTGCTTTAAAAGTCATTGAAATTCAAATCAACCATTCGCATTGAAAGTTTTGTTCATCCATGATAAAATTGTTCTGAATCAAGACATTTTTTTTTTTTTATTTAAACTAATTGTCGGAAATTGGGTTTAAGCCATACCTATAGGATCCGATTTTATTTTAATAATTTTATTTTAACAGCATTTAAAAGTGAATTGTATCCTTTTAAATGCCATTTTGAAATGAAAAATAGTGCTTGTAAAAGTTTGCAATGTGGGAACCCTGTATACAGTACCTATAAATAATGGGCCATGGTAATATGCTGCAGCCAAATTAGACAACAGTGTCCTCAACAGCACATGAATATTAGCATCTTAGCCTTCAAAGACTGGTACAGTCAACACTGCGAGAGCAGCTTGTCATTTAATTCAATGCAGCCCAACCTCACAGCATCATCGATATAGATTAATCCAGATAATTGAATTTCTAAATGGCATGAAGAAGAGCTTTCTCTTATGGCGCGCTATCACGACAGGAGCTCCTACCAGCAGTAAGAGAGGAACTGTGCAGTCAATTTACTTCTAATAAACTAAGGGTAGTGTCATGGATTTTCCAATGAATGCTCCAGATGCGCCCCTTCCTCCCTCTGTCAATCCTCCCTAGTGTTTCCACTGCAGGGCTTATCCTTCAGCTGTTCCTGCCCTATAATATATTGCATGATCATGTCATTGTTGTTGATTTGTAATCCCCCTCCCCATCAGCCCTGGTGTTGTCTGTGTGTAAATACCAGAGCAGCTACAAATTAACTCATTTATTCTTAATTACGTCGGTCATTGCTCAGCAACTTTTCTTCTTCGTTGCCCTTCACAGAGCTCACTGCTGCAGGCTGCTAATTCCTTATGGTGTTCTGTTTCTATCTATCCTAATTCTCTCGCTCTCTGTTTCACTCTCGCTCTCTCTCTTTGTTCCTTGTTCCCACCAGAATTTAATTGGTGTCCGTGCTCCGGCCAGGTTCCACTCGGAGATCAACACAAGTGGTGTGATCTTGTGGAGGCAGGCAGGGGTAATCCCAGGTCTTAAAACTAAAGCTTCTCATCAGAAAATAAATACTCATCAGAACTAGTTGATGTATAGTAATCCACACCGTCTTGTTTGGGAGACTACATCCATGTGGTGACTTATCGTGTGAATTGATGATTTACTATTAAGACTTGCTTGAAGTTTAAAAAACAAATAAATGTATAATATTATTTATATATATTTAGCACTTCTGGATACACATTCGTACTCTCACTTAACACACACACTCACATTTAGTGATATTATTCATGTGCTCCCGGTTGTGCTGGACTTGGGCCAAGGTCTCAATCCAATCAATAGCTCTTGGAGACAAACCTTGGCAGTCACATGTTGAATATTTTCATCTCTGCCAAGCCTATTCAATAATCTGTTGTTATGAGAGACATGGAGGACGGTCATATTTCTCCACTTAACCCTGAACGACACCAATATAGGAACTGAAGACAGTATGATAATGAAATACACCGTAGAGAGTGGGGACCATGTGATTGACAGTTGGTGGCTGAGGAAATGTAATGTTCCTCAGCCCCCTCTCCAAACCACTTACCCAACAAGGAGAGCAATCTCTGGCTCATTCATCATCAAATAGCTTCAGATGGTATGTGAGGGAACCAGAGGAGCCTGTGGCTGGATTTAAAATGTCATTCTACAAAGTGTAGCCTCAGAAGTCTGTTTCTCAGTAACCTGGTTTCTATTACAAGGCCACACAGACTTAGCCAGGCGTTACTCATAACTAATGTCACCTCATTTTTTGATACTTCCCATCCTCTGCTTTGGCTACAGGGGTGATGTACCAGCTAGACTATTATTTCAAATAAACCAAACAGATCATTGCTGTGTGTTGGTTTTTTGTTTTTGTTGTTTTTGTTGACTCTGCCCCTGGCATGTCCCACTTGTCTGCGCTGTGGAAAGAAAAAAGGCGACCAGGAACCTTGTCAGCACAGCTGCCCCCAATATGACCTGTTGTTAGTGGATTCAGTCCCTGAGGAATTACTAGAGGGGGGTAACAAGAAGAGACTACTGCTGCTCCTCGCTCTCTCCCTCTCTTCTGCATGTACAGTATGACCCTCTCTCTCTCTCTGTTTATATGTCCCCCTCTCTCTCTCTCTCTCTCTCTCTCTCTCTCTCTCTCTCTCTCTCTCTCTCTCTCTCTCTCTATTTATGTATGTATGTCTCTTTCTCTCTGTTTGTCTCTCCCTCTCTCTGCCCTCTCTCACCCCCCTCTCTCTTCCTGTCGCTCTCTGTCTCCCTCCCTCTCTCACCCCCCCTCTCTCTGCCCTCTCTCACCCCCCCTCTCTCTGCCCTCTCGCTCTCTGTCTCTGCCCTCTCTCTCTGTCTCCCTCCCTCTCTCACCCTCTCTCTTCCTGTCGCTCTCTGTCTCCCTCCCTCGCTCACCCCCTCTCTTCCTGTCGCTCTCTGTCCCTCCCTCTCTCACCCCCCTCTCTCTGTCTCCCTCCCTCTCTCACCCCCCTCTCTCTGTCTCCCTCCCTCTCTCACCCCCCTCTCTCTGTCTCCCTCCCTCTCTCACCCCCTCTCTTCCTGTCGCTCTCTGTCTCCCTCCCTCTCTCACCCCCCTCTCTCTGTCTCCCTCCCTCTCTCACCCCCCTCTCTCTGTCTCCCTCCCTCTCTCACCCCCTCTCTTCCTGTCGCTCTCTGTCTCCCTCCCTCTCTCACCCCCTCTCTTCCTGTCGCTTTCTGTCTCCCTCCCTCTCTCACCCCCTCTCTTCCTGTCGCTCTCTGTCTCCCTCCCTCTCTCACCCCCCTCTCTCTGTCTCCCTCCCTCTCTCACCCCCCTCTCTCTGTCTCCCTCCCTCTCTCACCCCCTCTCTTCCTGTCGCTCTCTGCCTCCCTCCCTCTCTCACCCCCTCTTTTCCTGTCGCTCTCTGTCTCCCTCCCTCTCTCACCCCCCCTCTCTCTGTCTCTGCCCTCTCTCACCCCCCCTCTCTCTGTCTCCCTCCCTCTCTCACCCCCTCTTTTCCTGTCGCTCTCTGTCTCCTTCCCTCTCTCACCCCCCCTCTCTCTGTCTCTGCCCTCTCTCACCCCCCCTCTCTCTGCCCTCTCGCTCTCCTTCACCTCATCAGTCATGCTACCCTCCAGCACAGGCACTAATGCTGGGGATGATGTTTCATCATTGCACTCTGAAAGCACACTGATGGCTTATAACTGTTGTGCTTTTCGGAGGTGAACGTTCCTATCTTCTTTTTCCATCCCCTTCGTCCACCCCCTTCGTCTTCTCTGACTGCAAATTACTTTTAGCCTCTTAGTCTGTTGCCTCTTTTCTCCTCTGAGACAAATCAGTGCCATGTAACCACTCTGCTTTGTGGAAGTGAAGGTTCTGCCGACAGTTAGCCTTACATCGCAAGAACACAACCACTTGGAAGGGATTACCTGAACATTCTGTCTCATTGACCATATTCACACGGTGGCCATTTTGCTCTTATGTCATGCTCAGGGTGGGATTCCTTTGGACCCATATTTATTCTCTCTCTCTCTCTCTCTCTCTCTCTCTCTCTCTCTCTCTCTCTCTCTCTCTCTCTCTCTCTCTCTCTCTCTCTCTCTCTCTCTTACCCATATCTCTCTCCCTCTGGCTGTCGGTGCAGTCAAGGGGAGGCAGTCAAGTGACATTCGGCTGTCAAAGGCAAACTTTCAGTTTGAGAAACCCTGGTTACAGACATAACATCCACCGTCAGGATGGAGATGTCATTGTATTTGGGGATGTTGATGACGCTGGGACCGGCTGGAGAGGAGTCACCGCCGTGGCCATCAGGCTCGTCCTCCTCTCCCCCTGGGGCTCCTCTGCTGATGAGCGCTTGTCCTAAGGATGTTTTCTATAAACCTCTTGGAATGTTTTTTAGTTTTGTATGTGGAGGTGCATTTATATTTAAAAAAAGAAAGTACGTGCATATGAACATGTACAGAATAGATGTCATATCTAGCCTCTGTGTATAACTTCATACATGTATTCATAGCCTATATTGTGAGTATTCAATGTGTGTATATGTATGTGCAATACTTGTTTTTTGTAAGTACGCAGACATCCATTCATACTTCAAAGAGACATGGGCCTACCACTCAATTTAAGAGTGAATTAATGTTTTATGTGATGCAGGACATTCTCCCATCAGTTTCTGAGAACATGAACAACTCTCTTCTGAAGCCAGACCCCAGGGAGCTCCGACTTAAACCTGCAAGTCATCAGCATGGAAGGTCCGGACCCACTCAATGATTGTTTTTGTAACAGTATGTCATGAGCATAAATAACACAAATGTATATATATGAATGTATTTCATTTCATTACTGTTTTTAAAACACAATTTTTATTACTAAATTAGGTAACTAATTCAATGTTTGATTTTTGGGGTTGAATATGTAATGCTGTCAAACTCCGTGACCTTTAGGCAAAAGAGCCCTGCTAGTTATTGCACTTGTTTACACTTTTTGTTTTGGTCTGATGTGTGGGTTGGAGTTGAGTGGGGATAGGGGTAGGGGTCTCTACTGTTGGCCACACCTCAGGCTCTGCCAAGACAGGTCTGGAGAAATGCACAGTATAATAAGTTACTAAACTCCAACCCACACATCAGACCAAAACAACAAATGTAAACATTCCAGTTGGGGTTGGTCGTCACATTTTCTTTGGGGTTGGTTGTCACATGTGACAAGCACATGACAGTGCTTTAATGAGCACGACATGGACCGTTTCTTCACCAACTTGGAGGTGATGGATGAGCTGAGGACAGACCGAGCAGAGCCCAATGCACCCGAGCCCACCTACCAAGCCTAGTACATCCCAGCCTAGACCACCTGCCAAGCCTAGTACATCCCAGCCTAGACTACCTACCAAGCCTAGTACATCCCAGCCTAGACTACCTACCAAGCCTAGTACATCCCAGCCTAGACTACCTACCAAGCCTAGTACATACCAGCCTAGACTACCTACCAAGCCTAGTACATCCCAGCCTAGACTACCTACCAAGCCTAGTACATCCCAGCCTAGACTACCTACCAAGCCTAGTACATCCCAGCCTAGACTACCTACCAAGCCTAGTACATCCCAGCCTAGACTACCTACCAAGCCTAGTACATCCCAGCCTAGACCACCTACCAAGCCTAGTACATCCCAGCCTAGACTACCTACCAAGCCTAGTACATCCCAGCCTAGACTACCTACCAAGCCTAGTACATCCCAGCCTAGACTACCTACCAAGCCTAGTACATCCCAGCCTAGACCACCTACCAAGCCTAGTACATCCTAGCCTAGACTACCTACCAAGCCTAGTACATCCCAGCCTAGACCACCTGTAGCAAGAAAACTAAACAGAAAAAAGAAAGAGACAGGAGGAGTCTTCATCAGATGAAGATGATATTTTTGTTTGGTTTGTATGGAAACGTTCTCCAACAGCCGTTCAGGGGAGGTATGGGAGAAGTGTTGGATGTGCAACCAGTTGGCACACAAGCTCTGCTTAGTTGGAGTGCCCAGACCCTATATTTGCCATCACTGTAACTCAAATAGTGAATGAGTGTAGCCTATAGTTGTGTTGGCTATTATTGTTAAGCCTATTTATTTTGTTCTTATTTTGTTATGATGTTCAAGTTTCAAGTTTCTTTAATAGTTGTCATACAGAAGTACAGAATACTTTTATACAAAATGCTTCTTTCTGTTACGCTCCAGAGACTGTGCTAGACAAAAGATAAGTATAAAATAAAATAGTATAGCATGTAAAAATAGAAGTAAAAATAGAAGTCACGTACGTAGACACAGTGTTCAGTGTATACATATGTACAATGTTCGATGCAGAATAGAGTAACTGAGTTACCGTACAATATACAATATACTATGCAATATACTAATATACAATACTATATAGTGCAAAGCAGAAATGGGATGAGGTACAATTTACAGTAAGGTGTACTGAGGTATGGGTTGTAGTGCAAATCCTTTACCAATAAATATAAAGTGTGTCTAGGTGTTCTAAAGTGTGGAGAGTGGGTGCTGCAGTGTGTTGTTTGTTTAAAGTGAGTGTGTGCGTATGGATGTGTGTGTTGTGTGTGTTGTGTTGTGAGTGCATTTGATGGTTGTTGCATAGTGTTATTGTTCGTTGAGCAACCTGATGGCCTGGGGATAGAAGCTTCTTCTGAGGCTTTCTGTGCTTGCCATGACACTCCGGTATCGCTTGCCTGACCGCAGCAGTTCAAAGAGGCAGTTGTTTGGGTGGCTGGAGTCCTTAATAATTCTCTTAGCCTTACCCCTGCACCGCTTATTGTAAATGTCTTGGAGAGTGGGAAGCCCCCCTCCAATTGTGCGTTCGGCTGAACGTGCCACTCTCTGTAGTCTGCTTTGGTCTTGTGCGGTGCTATTCCCAAACCAGGAGGTGATATTGCCAGTCAGGATGCTCTCTATTGTACATGAGTAGAAGTTCTTAAGGATCTTCTGACTGACTTGGAACTTCCTTAGGCGCCTGAGGAAGTAGAGGCGTTGTCGTGCCTTCTTCACAACACTGTCAATGTGTGTGGTCCATGTCAAGTCCTCGTATATGTGGGCTCCAAGGTACTTAAAACTGTTCACTCTCTCAACCGGTGCCCCGTCGATGCTGAGGGGGCTGTAGTCCCTGACCCCCGACCTCCTGAAGTCCACAATCATCTCTTTTGTTTTGCTGACGTTCAGGGAGAGGCAGTTCTCCTGACACCACTGATGGTCTAAAGATGTCTTTCCTGTTTATGTTCTTGTTAAGATGCATTAAGTTATGTATTTGTCAACTTGTCAATGCAATTCAACTTTCAAATTTAGTTCCTCCTTCTTGCCTTCTTTTTAAGATTTTTCCCATTAAAACACATGGTGACAACCAACCCCATAGTGTGTGACAACAATCCCCGTGATGGGGTTGGTTGTCACAATGTGTCAGAGTGTCTTTGATAGGTAATTTCCTCTTTGTTACAATATGTTGGAAAATGAGAGGGATACACATTTCAAGCCAACATCTTAAGCTTCAATTTAATGTAGGAATGACTATTGACCCCTAATTGCTCCCGATGAGCAGGTTGGCACTTTGCATGGTTGCCTCCGCCGTCGGTGTGTGAATGTGTGAGTGAATGGGTAAAATGTGAGGAACAAATTGTAAAGTGCTTTGGATAAAAGCGCTATATAAACTAGCAGCCATTTACATAAAACACTCTTTTACCTAGGGCTATGTAGCACTGCTTTTGAGGTTACACTTTGTATATTAATGATATTTCATTACATATATAGATATAACTGTAATTTATATTATATATAAATAAGGAGTAATATGACTGTAATTATTTGTATTCATACAGGTTGCAGTAAGATGGTTTCAATTAGTGCAACTGAGAAACAAATGCAGACCCTGAGAGAACGGAGAAACATCTTCACAAAGAGAGGGAGAGATAGAGGGAGAACAAAAGAGCCAGGGCCAGAGACAGAGACAGAGACAGAGACAGAGATAGAGCGAGGGACAGAGACAGAGCGAGGGACAGAGACAGAGCGAGGGACAGAGACAGAGACAGGGACAGAGACAGAACCAGGGACAGAGACAGGGACAGAGACAGGGACAGGGACAGAGAGAAGGACAGAGAGAAGGACAGAGACAGAGACAGCAACAGGGACAGAGACAGAGACAGGGACAGAGACAGGGACAGATACAGAGACAGAGACAGGGACAGAGACAGGGACAGAGACAGAGACAGGGACAGAGACAGAGACAGGGACAGAGACCGGGACAGAGAGAAGGACAGAGACAGAGACAGAGAGAAGGACAGAGAGAAGGACAGAGACAGGGACAGAGATAAGGACAGAAACAGAGACAGGGACAGAGACAGAGACAGAGACAGGGACAGAGACAGGGACAGAGACAGAGACGGAGACAGGGACAGAGACAGGGACAGAGACAGAGAGAAGGACAGAGACAGAGACAGAGACAGGGACAGAGACAGAGACAGGGACAGAGACAGGGACAGAGACAGAGATAAGGACAGAGACAGAGACAAAACCAGGGACAGGGACAGAGATAGAGACAGAACCAGAGACAGAGACAGATACAGAGACAGGGACAGAGACAGAGACAGAGCGAGGGACAGAGACAGAGCGAGGGACAGAGACAGAGACAGAGACAGGGACAGAGACAGAGACAGATACAGGGACAGAGACAGGGACAGAGACAGAGACAGGGACAGGGACAGAGAGAAGGACAGGGACAGAGACAGAGACAGAGACAGAGAGAAGGACAGAGAGAAGGACAGAGACAGAGACAGGGACAGAGACAGAACCAGGGACAGAGACAGAGAGAAGGACAGAGAGAAGGACAGAGACAGGGACAGAGACAGAGAGAAGGACAGAGAGAAGGACAGAGACAGGGACAGAGACAGAACCAGGGACAGAGACAGAACCAGGGACAGAGACAGGGACAGGGACAGAGAGAAGGACAGGGACAGAGAGAAGGACAGAGAGAAGGACAGAGACAGATACAGGGACAGAGACAGAACCAGGGACAGAGACAGGGACAGAGACAGAGACAGCAACAGGGACAGAGACAGAGACAGGGACAGAGACAGAGACAGGGACAGAGACAGGGACAGAGACAGGGACAGAGACAGAGACAGGGACAGAGACAGGGACAGAGACAGGGACAGAGACAGGGACAGAGACAGAGAGAAGGACAGAGACAGAGACAGAGACAGGGACAGAGACAGGGACAGGGACAGAGATAAGGACAGAGACAGAGACAAAACCAGGGACAGGGACAGAGACAGAGACAGAGATAGAGACAGAGACAGGGACAGAGACAGAGACAGGGACAGAGACAGAGACAGAGACAGAGACAGGGACAGAGACAGAGACAGAACCAGGGACAGAGACAGAGACAGAGACAGAGACAGAGACAGGGACAGAGACAGAGACAGGGACAGAGACAGGGACAGAGACAGAGACAGAGACAGGGACAGAGACAGAGACAGAGAGAAGGACAGGGACAGAGACAGAGACAGAGAGAAAGAACAGAGACAGGGACAGAGACAGGGACAGAGACAGAGACAAGGACAGGGACAGGGACAGAGACAGAGACAGAGACAGGGACAGAGACAGAGACAGAGAGAAGGACAGAGACAGAGACAGAGACAGGGACAGATACAGAGACAGAGACAGGGACAGAGACAGGGACAGAGATAAGGACAGAGACAGAGACAAAACCAGGGACAGAGACAGAGACAGAGAGAAGGACAGGGACAGAGACAGAGACAGAACCAGAGACAGAACCAGAGACAGAGACAGATACAGAGACAGAGACAGGGACAGAGACAGAGACAGGGACAGAGACAGATACATGGACAGAGACAGAGACAGAGACAGAGACAGGGACAGATACAGAGACAGGGACAGGGACAGAGACAGGGACAGAGACAGAGACAGGGACAGAGACAGATACAGGGACAGAGACAGGGACAGAGACAGAGACAGGGACAGAGACAGGGACAGAGACAGAGACAGGGACAGAGACAGAGACAGAGACAGGGACAGGGACAGAGACAGGGACAGAGACAGAGACAGGGACAGAGACAGAGACAGAGACAGAGACAGAGACAGGGACAGAGACAGGGACAGAGACAGAGATAGAGACAGAGAGAAGGACAGAGACAGAGACAGGGACAGAGACAGAGACAGGGACAGAGACAGAGACAGAGACAGAGACAGGGACAGAGACAGAGATAGAGACAGAGAGAAGGACAGAGACAGAGACAGGGACAGAGACAGAGACAGGGACAGAGACAGAGACAGAGACAGAGACAGAGACAGGGACAGAGACAGAGACAGAGATAGAGATAGAGACAGAGACAGAGACAGAGACAGGGACAGGGACAGACAGACAGAGATAGAGACAGAGACAGAGAGAAGGACAGAGACAGAGACAGGGACCGAGAGAAGGACAGAGACAGAGACAGGGACAGAGACAGAGACAGAGAGAAGGACATAGACAGGGACAGAGACAGAGACAGGGACAGAGACAGAGACAGAGACAGAGACATGGACAGAGACAGAGACAGAGAGAAGGACAGAGACAGAGACAGGGACAGAGACAGAGACAGAGACAGAGAGAAGGACAGAGACAGAGACAGAGACAGGGACAGAGACAGAGACAGAGACAGGGACAGAGACAGAGACAGAGATAGAGAAAGAGAGAAGGACAGAGACAGAGACAGGGACAGAGAGAAGGACAGAGACAGAGACAGAGAGAAGGACAGAGACAGGGACAGAGACAGAGACAGAGACAGAGACAGAGACAGAGACAGAGACAGAGACAGAGATAAGGACAGAGACAGAGACAGAGACAGAGAGAAGGACAGAGACAGAGAGAAGGACAGAGACAGAGACAGGGACAGGGACAGAGACAGGGACAGGGACAGAGACAGAGACAGGGACAGGGACAGAGACAGGGACAGAGACAGAGACAGAGACAGAGACAGGGACAGGGACAGAGACAGAGAGAGGGACAGAGACAGAGACAGAGACAGAGACAGGGACAGAGACAGAGACAGAGACAGAGACAGAGACAGGGACAGGGACAGAGACAGGGACAGAGACAGAGACAGAGACAGGGACAGAGAGAAGGACAGAGACAGGGACAGAGACAAGGACAGGGACAGGGACAGAGACAGAGACAGGGACAGAGATAAGGACAGAGACAGAGAGAAGGACAGAGACAGGGACAGAGACAAGGACAGGGACAGGGACAGAGACAGAGACAGGGACAGAGAGAAGGACAGAGACAGAGACAGGGACATAGACAGAGACAGAGACAAGGACAGGGACAGAAACAGGGACAGAGATAGAGACAGAGACAGATACAGGGACAGAGACAGAGACAGAGACAGAGACAGGGACAGAGACAGAGACAGGGACAGGGACAGAGACAGAAACAGGGACAGAGACAGAGATAGAGACAGAGACAGGGACAGAGACAGAGACAGGGACAGGGACAGAGACAGAAACAGGGACAGAGACAGAGATAGAGACAGAGACAGGGACAGAGACAGAGACAGAGACAGATACAGGGACAGAGACAGAGACAGAGACAGGGACAGAGACAGGGACAGAGACAGAGACAGGGACAGAGACAGAGACAGAGACAGAGACAGAGACAGGGACAGAGACAGAGACAGATACAGGGACAGAGACAGAGACAGGGACAGAGACAGAGACAGAGACAGAGACAGGGACAGAGACAGGGACAGAGACAGAGACAGAGACAGAGACAGAGGCAGAGACAGGGACAGAGACAGAGACAGGGACAGAGACAGATACAGGGACGGAGACAGAGACAGAGACAGGGACAGAGACAGAGACAGGGACAGAGACAGAGACAGGGACAGAGACAGGGACAGAGACAGAGACAGAGACAGGGACAGAGACAGAGACAGGGACAGAGACAGAGACAGAGACAGAGACAGAGACAGGGACAGAGACAGAGACAGGGACAGAGACAGGGACAGAGACAGAGACAGGGACAGAGACAGGGACAGAGACAGAGACAGGGACAGAGACAGGGACAGAGACAGAGACAGAGACAAGGACAGGGACAGAGACAGGGACAGAGACAGGGACAGAGACAGAGACAGGGACAGAGACAGAGACAAGGACAGGGACAGAGACAGGGACAGAGACAGGGACAGAGACAGAGACAGGGACAGAGACAGAGATAGGGACAGAGACAGAGACAGAGAGAAGGACAGAGACAGAGACAGGGACAGAGACAGAGACAGATACAGGGACAGAGACAGGGACAGAGACAGGGACAGAGACAGAGACAGATACAGGGACATAGACAGGGACAGAGACAGAGACAGGGACAGAGACAGGGACAGAGACAGAGACAGGGATAGAGACAGGGACAGAGACAGAGACAGATACAGGGACATAGACAGAGACAGGGACATAGACAGAGACATAGACAGAGACAGATACAGGGACATAGACAGAGACAGAGACAGGGACAGAGACAGGGACATAGACAGAGACAGAGACAGGGACAGAGAGAAGGACAGAGACAGAGACAGAGACAGGGACAGAGACAGGGACATAGACAGAGACAGAGACAGGGACAGAGAGAAGGACAGAGACAGGGACAGAGAGAAGGACAGAGACAGAGACAGGGACAGGGACAGAGAGAAGGACAGCGACAGAGACAGAGACAGAGACAGGGTAGAGACTGAGTGGACATAGTCTAGCCATAGAAACAGGCTGTCACAGGCACAATGTTCGATGCAGAATAGAGTAACTGAGTTACCGTACAATATACAATATACTATGCAATATACTAATATACAATACTATATAGTGCAAAGCAGAAATGGGATGAGGTACAATTTACAGTAAGGTGTACTGAGGTATGGGTTGTAGTGCAAATCCTTTACCAATAAATATAAAGTGTGTCTAGGTGTTCTAAAGTGTGGAGAGTGGGTGCTGCAGTGTGTTGTTTGTTTAAAGTGAGTGTGTGCGTATGGATGTGTGTGTTGTGTGTGTTGTGTTGTGAGTGCATTTGATGGTTGTTGCATAGTGTTATTGTTCGTTGAGCAACCTGATGGCCTGGGGATAGAAGCTTCTTCTGAGTCTTTCTGTGCTTGCCATGAGACTCCGGTATCGCTTGCCTGACCGCAGCAGTTCAAAGAGGCAGTTGTGTGGGTGGCTGGAGTCCTTAATAATTCTCTTAGCCTTACCCCTGGACCGCTTGTTGTAAATGTCTTGGAGAGTGGGAAGCCCCCAGCCCCCCTCCAATTGTGCGTTCGGCTGAACGTGCCACTCTCTGTAGTCTGCTTTGGTCTTGTGCGGTGCTATTCCCAAACCAGGAGGTGATATTGCCAGTCAGGATGCTCTCTATTGTACATGAGTAGAAGTTCTTAAGGATCTTCTGACTGACTTGGAACTTCCTTAGGCGCCTGAGGAAGTAGAGGCGTTGTCGTGCCTTCTTCACAACACTGTCAATGTGTGTGGTCCATGTCAAGTCCTCGGATATGTGGGCTCCAAGGTACTTAAAACTGTTCACTCTCTCAACCGGTGCCCCGTCGATGCTGAGGGGGCTGTAGTCCCTGACCCCCGACCTCCTGAAGTCCACAATCATCTCTTTTGTTTTGCTGACGTTCAGGGAGAGGCTGTTCTCCTGACACCACTGATGGTCTAAAGATGTCTTTCCTGTTTATGTTCTTGTTAAGATGCATTAAGTTATGTATTTGTCAACTTGTCAATGCAATTCAACTTTCAAATTTAGTTCCTCCTTCTTGCCGTTTTAAGATTTTTCCCATTAAAACACATGGTGACAACCAACCCCATGCATCTGTCTCTGTCAAAACTGGCTGCCCAGAGAGGCCAGGCTGTGTTCACTTTGCCATCAGGGGGATGTTGAGACAGAACCTCACTTCCTGCTATACTGTGAGAAATACAAGGATCTAAGAGAAGTCTTCTTTGATCAAATAAATAAAATTGATGCACAGTTTATCCATCTCCCTGATCATCAAAAGCTGCTATACATGTGTGGGGAGAAAAGTCAGTGTACAGCATTAGCTGCAAAATATGTAGATGGTTGTCACACAATAAGAGAACAAGCTCTGTAAATGTATCTGAGTGGCCACACTTGAAAAATGACTACCCGATTGAGTGACTATTTTGTAAATTAATATGTTTCTTGTTGATTGTCTTTACTGTTATTACTAATATTATGATATTTTATTGCTTAATATATATGTTATTGTTTGTATGTTGAACTTGCTTTGGCAATACGTATGTTAATATTTCATGCCAATAAAGCCTATTTGAATTTGAATTGAATTGAATTGACAGGGACAGAGACAGAGACAGGGACAGAGAGACAGAGACAGGGACAGAGAGACAGAGACAGGGACAGAGACAGAGACAGGGACAGAGACAGGGATAGGGACAGAGACAGAGACAGGGACAGGGACAGAGACAAGGGACAGAGACAGAGACAGAGACAGGGACAGAGACAGAGACAGGGACAGAGACAGAGACAGGGACAGAGACAGGGACAGGGACAGAGACAGGGACAGAGACAGAGACAGGGACAGAGACAGAGACAAGGACAGGGACAGAGACAGAGACAGGGACAGGGACAGAGACAGAGACAGAGACAGAGATAGAGATAGAGACAGAGACAGAGACAGAGACAGGGACAGGGACAGACAGACAGAGACAGAGACAGGGACATAGACAGAGACAGGGACAGAGACAGAGACAGACAGGGACAGAGACAGAGACAGAGACAGGGACAGAGACAGAGACAGAGACAGGGACAGAGACAGAGACAGGGACAGACAGAGACAGAGACAGGGACAGATACAGAGACAGGGACAGAGACAGAGACAGGGACAGACAGAGACAGGGACAGAGACAGAGACAGATACAGAGACAGGGACAGAGACAGAGACAGGGACAGACAGAGACAGGGACAGAGACAGAGACAGGGACAGAGACAGAGACAGGGACAGACAGAGACAGAGACAGGGACAGGGACAGAGACAGAGACAGGGACCGAGACAGAGACAGGGACAGGGACAGAGACAGAGACAGGGACAGAGACAGAGACAGGGACAGAGACAGAGACAGAGACAGGGACAGGGACAGAGACAGGGACAGAGACAGGGACAGAGACAGGGACAGAGACAGAAACAGGGACAGAGACAGAGACAGGGACAGACAGAGACAGAGACAGAGACAGAGACAGGGACAGAGACAGAGACAGGTACAGAGACAGAGACAGGGACAGAGACAGAGACAGGGACAGGGACAGAGACAGGGACAGAGACAGAGACAGAGACAGGGACAGAGACAGAGACAGAGACAGGGACAGAGACAGAGACAGAGACAGAGACAGGGACAGAGACAGAGACAGGGACAGAGACAGAGACAGAGACAGGGACAGAGACAGAGACAGAGACAGGGACAGAGACAGGGACAGAGACAGAGACAGGGACAGAGACAGAGACAGGGACAGAGACAGGGACAGGGACAGAGACAGAGAGAGGGACAGAGACAGAACCAGAGCCCAGTTATGATAATGGATAATACCATAATAATGTACATGATTGCCTAAATTACATGCAATTACCATTATTAATGTACAAAAGTAATAATGTAGATATTACCATGGTATTACCCTGTTATTATGGAGCTGTAATATGATGTGGTACTAGTTACTTTCATATTCTAATGAATTTGGTCCTTATTATGTCCTTGGTTGAATTCATCTGTAGATAAAGGTGCGAGTATATCCACCATTACGTTTTTGTAAAAAGTAAAATGTAGTTATTTTTTACACCTATAACTGCCTGCTGGTTATTCTGTGCGCACCATCACTACAGTTGATTGAAAAGTAGCTTATTATGTCTCATAGGATGGTAGATACATTAGGAAAACATTCATGTACAAATCTGTCTGTGACAGGGCCTGACATTTTGGGGTCAAATGCAAAAAAATAATAAAAAATTTAGCATCAAACATGCTGAGATGGCACAATAGGTGTTTCTTATAGTTTAACATGTCTCCATTTATGACTCAAATGTTCATATTCAAGAATAATAACTTTTCCCCCCAATATTTTTGGAAAGTGGAAATGTACGTTTCTGGTAGAATGTGCCATATGTGGGGCAACATGTATATAGGGCAACATCTAATCTATTATGACTGCATCATTTGCTGACACGGAGGGGCAGTTATACGCCGCCTAGCTGTCGCTTTAAGATAGCGAGAGAGAGAGAGAGAGAGAGAGAGAGAGAGAGAGAGAGAGAGAGAGAGAGAGAGAGAGAGAGAGAGAGAGAGAGAGAGAGAGAGATACGTTCACACCTATTGTCAAGTAACATCTAGTTTGACAACAACAGTGATGAATTGAACCCGAGTCTAACCCGAGATTCGAGAAGAACAACCCACGGACCTACAAGACAAGTGATGCTGATGGCTTTTAAGATGAACACAACTGACTGGATTTTCCATCAGAATCAAGCGGAACAAGGCGGAGAAAGAAGAGTAAATTAAATCTTTGTTCGGCTGGAGATTCCGACTTCAGAACAATATCCCGTTTGCAGGTAAGCATTAACACTTTGAATTGTATTCATTCTTGAAGAAAATAACATTAATCGAGCACTTGCCAATCAGCACACAATTCAGTGTAGCATATAATGACCTACACTGTCGTCTATAAAAGTAAACTTATTTTTCTGAAATCATAAATTGGCTATCCTATTGAATTATGACATAATCGTTGTAAAACATAAAAGAAACGCGACGATGCACGGTTTACAACAATACAAAACAGTGTCGCCTACCTACTTGTATAGGATAAAAGGTCCTCCGTGTTGCTTTCAACTTTTCTTCGGATAATCCAATTATACTTGTTTTGCCCGGCATAATTCAATTTGTCAATTGCATGACTTTTCAGTTTGACCTAATCCGGCAATGGGGTGAACTTGTCTGGTGCCTTTACACTAATACCATTATGGAAAAGGGTGTGACAGTGAGACAATGTCGAAGCAATAAGGCGTTTGATATCGGCGGTCATGCCAATTTATCACACTCAAATCACACTCTTTTACACGGAATCGTCGGCTTACAGTGCCAGCCTATATCTCCCTCACACACGCCATCTGCCCTTGGGAACGGGGTGATAACATCTCTCTCTCTCTCAACTGGTGCATTTTGGGAATATATATATATATATATATATATATATATATATATATATATATATATATATATATATATATATATATATATATATATATATATATATATTCCCAAAATGCACCAGTTGATTGTTTCTCGAGAGTTTAATTATCACATCATTAATTGGCTGTGATTTGTATGGACATTGTTTTCCTTCACATACCTTGTGTATTTATTTTTATGAATGGTAATAATGGTACATGAGACAGCACAGTGTGGCTACGTCCACTCATTTGAGAGACAGCAAAGTAAGTGTCTGGCTACAGCCACTCAGTGTGAAACGTACGTCCCTCGGTTGCCACTGCTCACATTGACAGGATGGAGGGCGATCATTAGGGAGAGTGTTGGGGGATTGTTAGGCACCTATGTGTAAATCTAGGTCACTGGTGTTCTGGAATTGAAAATCTCCCAAGTGCTGTCTGTATAATGTGCAGAGAGCAAGTGGATCATGGAGACCGATGATGAGCGATCTTGATTCCATTATTAGGATGAGTATGCAGCAAGTGCTTGACATTAACGGGGACATTATTGTAAGCTTCCAAAATGTAATCACAGTATCCTGGATTCTGGCAAGTGAGAGCTTCTTACAAGAATTTTCTCTGTTGTCCCAACAAAACTGAAATGTCAAGAAAATGTGTCTATTAATAATAGCTATTATTGTCCCCCCAACTAAACATAAATGTCACAAAACGACATTCTACTACAACTGAGACTGGAGGATCCCCTTGTGATTTAAGACGCATAACACATGCAATGCATTCTCCCAGCGCGGCCTGTCAGATTCAGGGCCCAGACGGTTGGTGTGTGTATCGATTTGCATTGGGGGAACATACAGCATGTTCTCCGTGCTTCTCCTGTGGCGTATCGATGCTGTGAGACGCGGTCACGTGGGCAGGATTGATGCTCTCGTCTGTAATAATAGCGTAGCAGGCACTACTTGGATTATTGATCCCATCTGTTTCCCAATGCCCCAATACGTTCCCTGCCTCACTACAATACACTCTCTCCATTTGTCCTCCTCCTCCGGAATAATATGACGGGCTATTCGCACGCCAGAGGAAACAAATAAATAAAGGAGATAAATGTAAAGATAAATGAAAGTGTATTGATGATTTTCTTTATATATATAATATATGATATATATCTTTTTTATTATTATAATATTATTTTTTTATAACTTAGATTGTACTATACAATCTTCCATGACAGACAATCACACAAGAGACAGTGTGACAATACAAGGACATGGCTATTGCACAGACGAGACAAACGTGTATTGATGACTCATAATGTGCAGGAGCAGGGAGGTGGCAGTAGAAGGTATTGTAGACTAGAGGAGAGGGGGGCTGGAGATCAGCCTGTGTACATTTCACACCGACACTAACGCCAGTGGTTTCATTCTTATTACACCACTTAAACGTCTGCTTAGAGTGTGATTTATGATGTGGAGTCACCACTGCATGTGGTCAATATAAGCTCCCCTGATCTATAAACCCAGTGCATGTCATATCATAGAATGACCTATAAACCCAGTACATGTGTAACGGATGGTATCGTGAAGCGCAGTCAAGAAGGGCTGGGGTGAGTAGCGGTGCCAGGATGGTATCGTGAAGCGCAGTCAAGAAGGGCTGGGGTGAGTAGCGGTGCCAGGATGGTATCGTGAAGCACAGTCAAGAAGGGCTAGGGTGAGTAGCGGTGCCAGGATGGTATCGTGAAGCACAGTCATGAAGGGCTGGGGTGAGTAGCGGTGCCAGGATGGTATCGTGAAGCACAGTCATGAAGGGCTGGGGTGAGTAGCGGTGCTATGGGTTAAACTCACTCTCACATCCTCAAAAGACGCATAGACACGGTACAAAGAAGTGAATTCACCTCTTGGTATAGCGGTCTGTGTTGTTGCACACGGCGTGGCAGACCCATGTTCGAATCTCCCTCGGGGCATCGAAGTTTGAGGTGACGTTGTCACAACCGTTACACATACCATAGAATAACAATTCAATAGGTGTGTTCAGTCTATTCAATATTATACATTTATGTGGCAAAATATCTGGCCTAGAGTTCTGGGCTGCATTACCATTGCACTGTTATGATATCCGCTTCAGTTATTAGAGGGAATGGTCAGGCAACCATGCAGCCATTCAGGAAACATACATTTTTCAGTAGCCTATACAATATCCTAGTGTAGTTTGCCTGTATTATGTCGACTGTTTCGTTTGAGTGTCCTCTCGTGTCAATTTGTCTGTTGAGGCCTTCATGTGGTCTGCGGACCTCTTTCCATGCTACGTTTAGCGACATAGGACAGATGATGGGGGGCTCTGCGTACTGTGTTTCCAAGACTGCTGAACCCAGATGCTATCATATTACAAATTAATAGATGAGAGGGAACAACTCTTCTAAATCTAACCAGTGGTATGATGTATCATCACACATGGTGTTGGTGTGTCTTACTCAGTAATACCTATGATCCTCTAAGGTTCACCACTTCCTAGGTTTTGTACAAGTGTCTACAACGAGAACTGTGATGAACAGGCTTATGGCCTCTATTCTACACTAACCTATTTTCTCCAACAAAACCTTAATCTCCCCTGTCAACTTGAATCTTGATTGTGTCTGTGTTGTACAAGATAAGGACTGAGAGAGAGATAGAGAAAGAGAGAGAGAGAGAGATAGATAGAGAGAAAGAACATCTGCTGCTGCCTTTTCAGACTCTGACCCTGTTTTCTGACCCTCAACAGGTTCTCTTCAGGGGTGTGTGTCTGATTGGGAGCCGGTGTGGGTCGGGAGGCTATGGTGAGGCGATGTGCGCTGGCTGGTGTGAGGAGAGACGTACTGGCGGCGTGCAGCGAAGAAGAGAAGCGGAGCTTCATCATCCATGGCTGTGCAGCTTGCTATTCTTCTTGGCTCTGTGGGGCCAGGTATGCCCGCAGTGCCCCGACAGCTGCCACTGTGCCTGGGACACGGCCACCGTGCTGTGCTCCGACGCCGGCCTGCGAGAGATCCCAGAGGGGATCCCCCCGGACACCGTCGTCCTCCACCTGGAGCGCAATTACATCCGAAGCATCCCCGAGGGCGCCTTCAGCGAGCTGCTCCACCTGCGCGACCTGTACCTGTCCCACAACCGCATCGACTCGCTCTCCTCGGGGGCACTGCGCCACCTGGGGCCCGAGCTGCGCCTGCTTGACCTCTCCCATAACCAGCTGAGGCAGGCCAGCAGGGAGGAGTTTGGCTCCACTCGTGCCAAGACGCGCCTCTACCATAACCCCTGGCACTGCGACTGCGCCCTCCAGGAGCTCATGGAGACTCTGAACCTGGAGCCGGAGACGGTGAACGGCATTGTGTGTGAGAGCTCAGTGCGCGGAGCGGGGGAGGGGAGCAGGTGGGAGGACCCGGGGTCCCAGGGGGGGGAGAACGCTGGCCAGCCCTTGGTCAAACTGCTGGACTCTGGGGTGAACTTCTGCAGCTTGCAAAGGAAGACCACAGACATTGCCATGCTGGTGACCATGTTCGTCTGGTTCTTCATGGTTATCGTGTATGTGGTGTACTACGTGAGACAGAACCAAGCGGAGGCTCGGAGGCACTTGGAGTACCTGAAGAGTTTACCCAGCCCAGGCAAGACCCCCACAGAGGCAGACACACTAAGTACAGGCTTCTGAACTGGCCCTGGACTCAAATGGATTAATCCCAGTGGAATGGATGAGAATGATCGATAAAGTTCAAAATGTCTTTTTTCCCAAGTTTGGCTGACTGTAGTAACCTTTTGTCGATAGAAAACAAACTGTTGTTTACAATATGTGTATTGATTACAATATTTTATTTTTTAGTACTGATTGTACCACCTACAGGTTTATTTAATATTTTTCCAATTCTTGGCATATCCTTTTTTTAACCAACTGAAAGGGAGTATTTATTTTGTACTATCCATCACAGAACAATGAGTGGGAGCAAAAAAAAGAACTAGGGTGGAATCAGAACAAAATAATGTAGAGAACAGAAAAGGAGAAAGCTTTCCCTTGGTACCAATGCCTTCCTTCCATTCCTCCTTCCATCCCTTCTATCACGGTTTAAGCTGCGTGTTATTTTCTTTGATCTATTGACCTCTAATTAGGGTTGTCTGATTCACTGGCCCTTAATGAACACTTCAAATGTACTAATCACTTAGTGTTTATCAGGTTAAGAGGGAAGTTGATTACTTAAGTGTGTGTGAGTGTGTTATTGTGTGCAAGTGTGTGTCTGCTTGTGCTTGCATGTGTGCATGTGTGCGCGTGTGTATGCGTGTATGAGTTACTGCTAGTGTGCATTTTAGTGCATCATAGGGTCATCATTCCCATGTCATCATTGATTTTTCATGGATACTATTTAAACATTTCCCATGACAAGGTCAATAGAGTCAGTGGTCTCGGTCCGGGGCTAAGAACTGCTAATCTAAATTCACTCTCAGGAAGCCACTGGAGATGGAGATGAAGCATTTTATCACCAAGCTGCAGCAATCAGCTCTCAAGTGTCTGAAAGGAGGGTTGGTCATACGTACGCGCGGCTGTCATGGGTATAGAGGAATTAAGACCAGATTTAGAAACGGTTTTAATTATTAATATGCTCATCTTTTTCCTGGGTGAGGCTCTCAGTGAGTTATAATTGAAAGTCTAAAGGTTTTAATTAATCTCTTGAGTAGGCTACACCTGTTTTAGACCCCTCCGGTTCGACTGCCTTGTACAAATTGTTCTGGAGTTCAGAGCCGTCTCTAGACTTTTGGGAGCCCTAGGCAAAACTAGAGGGGGATTGACGATTCGAGGGGCCCTTTGATTGGTTGACTGACCTCCCTACAACCAATTAGTAACTAAGAGGGCATTGATTAAATAATTGCACTACTGATTCAGCAGCCATGATGAGATTTATTTGATTTACTTTGATTGGATGGGGGCCCTACGCACAGTGTCTGATCTGCCTAGTGGGTAGAGCGGCCCTGTCTGTATTTCCCACATAGACTGTCTCATAATTGTTTGCATGGATTCATTTCAACAGTTATTAGCATCAGTAAATATAATGTAATTACAGAGGCAGGTATACTGGAAAAGTACATTATCTCTGGTAGCCCAGTGGTCTAAGATACATTTACATCTAAATGAATGGAACCAAATCGACTGGAATTACAGGCTCCAGGCAGCTTTCCTAATCCCATTTGAGTGCACGTTAATCACATCTCCCATGGCAGTACCTGTGTGACGTTACTCTAGACGGGGAATGGGTTTATGTATTAGGAATCTTAAAATGAAGATATGAGTAATAGTCATTTGTGTTGACTTTGGCTGTTCACTGTTATTAATATGAATTGTACAAAAAGGACTTTCGTAAACTGACCTTTAACACACTGAATTGTCCTGTTCCTGTGTCTGGACTGTCGAGTCAGGAGAATATGTTGTCAACTTGTCATGTGTTTCATGAGGAGGGAAATACGTACAGTTGCCTTTGAAAGTGTTGGGGAATAATATATTGCTGTATTCCATCATCTACCTTTAAGGGGGGGGGGGGGGGGGGCAGTCGAATGCAAACTTTGCATACATTGACTTTGTATGTCCTGTCATGTCATGTGTATTTATGTGCAGTTCAGAGTAAGATTCTGCTAGGCTGAAGATTGGGTGTTGTGCAAGGGTCAAGAGACATACTGTAAATTATAACTCAAGTCAAATACAAGATAATAGTACTTCTAGATATTGTTAGGATAACTGATGATGTTGTATGTTTTTGAAACTGACCATGGGTTATGATGTTCGAGTGAATAGATGGATATTGTCCTGTGATTTCCAACAGTGATAGTTTTCTTTTTTGGGGGGATGGGGGGCAACAGTTTCAAACGTAATCCCAGTAACTCCAGCATTAATCACACTGGGTCATGTTGTTGCCAGGTTACATCTGAACAGATTTTTTAACCTTTGGCTAAATTTGTTGCCTGTTGCTGGGAGGGTTAAATTGCCCAGTGTATCGTCTATCTCTATTCATAAACTTGTTCTATACAGCATAGATTTGATATTTATTTTTTACCTGTCAAATCATGAATCTACAATTGACATTCCAAGGTTCAGTCTCCAAAAACCATCTTCATTAAGATCCATTAGCTTAAGAAGATTATCTTGAAGAATACCTAGTCAGGACTGAGTGATAGGTGCTCAACATAAAGACTTTCAACTCAAAAATATATTCGTATCAATCAGTTATTATCCTGTGAAAACATGAGGTGCTCCTCTGTCCTCCATCCACGGATCATCAGCTACGGGAAGTGTTTTTGCGTAAAATGACCAAAATTATCTTATTGCAGAGGTGGTTTTGGGAAACCCAAGTCCAGGTTGTGGAGATGCTAGTAATCTAAAACCAGACAAAAACCAAGCATGCCCCCCTGTGTGTAGTTTTGAGACAATCTTTTTTATTGGTGATGTATTGTGTCCTGCTGATTTGTTCTCTCTCCTGTTTGTATGTCAATGATTGTTCATCGAAGATTTGGAAACCGATACATTCAATTATAAATGAAAAAAATAAATCTGGAAAAACATATAAAAAATAAAACAAACGTGGCTCTGATTTTGTTCATAGAAATGCTTCTACCTTTTATTGCTAAGGTGAAAGGTGAAAGGTCAGGCAAGTAAATTAAAAGCAAAAAGTACAGGATGACAATCATTTCGCAGAATGACGTGTTGATCGTGGTCTGCAATGTTTCCCATTCCTACTCTACCATGCGTCAAGGGAACTGAAATAATTGAAAAGCGATTTAACATGTAAAGTACATGATCTTCTCCACCTCCTTTTCCAACATGTTTGTTTGTTTGTTTGTTTTAGTTTGTTGCTCATCCATTCCTCCCCCTGGACATATTTTTGGCCACCAACACGAAACACACATAATAGAATTAGGGTGCAGCAAGAATATTTGGTACGTTATGACTTATTCTAAGTATCTTACACCATTAGGGAAGAGTAAAAAGAACACTGTCCGAGATATTTCTCCCACACAGGGAAGATAGAGGGGGGGGGGGGGGGGGGGTAAATAACTTCAGTCCATTACTTGTTTTTGTCTTTTATTTCCAATTTACATTAATCAAAACCGTAACAAAAACAAAATCATCATCATCATCATAATAATAATAATGCTATTATTATTAATAATAATACTATTATTAATAATAAAATATACACAACCTCACACATGAACGCACCCTCCGCCCTGGCCAGCGGTAAGCTCTCTATGTGAAGGAGTGATTGATGGATTGTCTAGTCATGTAGAACTTTGGGAGTGCACTTTGGGACGGGTCAGTCATGCCCCAGGTCACTTCAACTGTGTTCGTGTGCGAGTGAGTGCCAAGGCAGCGGGTACCTCCGGTGTGAGGGGACAGCTAGGGGCTGATGGGAGGAAGTGGAGTGTGATTGGGGTCAAAGGTCATAGCAAAAGGGGTGGCAGAGGCTGGACTTTCGGGCTTCTCACAACATGGGTCCCATCGGTATATGCCCAAGCTTGGGTTTGTAAACTCAGATTCGGGGGTTAAAGGCCATTACTTTGCTTAGTTGTCTCATTCTCTTTTGTGTGAGGTAGCTTTAAAATATCAAAACAAAAATAAAGGAAAATAAAAATACAAATTCAATTCAGGATTCATTCCAAATTGAACATGTCTCGATGAATTCTTTGAAAATATCGCCGACATGTTTGTTTACACTGAAGCGGGCAAGGCAGGGAGAGCGCCGGGCGTGGACATTTACCACACTGAAATATTAAATCCCAGGGTGGAATGTACTATCTGAGAAACTGTATATATATGTATACACACATATACATATATATACATATATACATGTCACTACATGTCAATATCTGGTTGTTAAAAAATACAGACTGTTTTACAACAATAGCACCATTGACTTTATTATAATACAAAGTTACTTTCTGATACACACTGTGGTGGTAGAAATAGGAACACCTGCACTTACTAACAGCTAGATTTTTGGTTTCAACAAGAACATATGAACATTTGAGTGGGTAATATGGCGAATGGGGGAGAGGGTAGAGGAGAGGAGGAAGTAGGAGAGGAGGCTGGAGGAGAGGAGTAAGGAGGAGAAGGGATTTCTTCTTAAAATACGTTGCTGTGAGCGGGGCCTTTCGTTAACGCAGTAACACACACAGTCTTAACACACCTGGGACTCAAACCTAAACAAATAAATAAATAACACCGATGCGTCTCTCTTTCTTTCATGTTTCCCGGGCGCGTTCCCTCGTTCTCCTTGTCCTTTCTTTCTCCTTCTTGTTAGTGGGGCAGGGGGCGTGGGTGGGCAGGGGGTTGTTGCCTAGGGTTGGGTGGATGTTAGAGCGTGGGGGGGGGGGGTTGCTGCACGTCTGAAGGCGATGATTGGATGAGCCTGGAGGTGATGCTGGGTGAATCACGGATGACAGATGCTGGTGCCATTCAGTGCAGATATCCTAAGAGTACGACTTGGAAAAAGCACCTTTTTACTTAGAAAAAAAGTCCCATTAAAAAAATGTCAAATAAAAAAAGTGTCTTGATCGTTATTTTCTCTCTTTCTCTCTTCTGTTTTTTTTTTTTCAAAGTGTGTGTTCCTCTCTTATCTCTTTTTCTGTTTGTTTTTTCATAATTTTATTTCCGCTTCTCCTTTTTCGATCCCTTGTTCTTTTGTTGTTGTTTTTTTTACAAGAAGCAGACAGCGCCTACATCAACTCCGAACTCCTGGTCCGCTCCGCCGATGTCCATGGGGGCGATGTCAACGATGGGCAAACGGGAGGTCTTCTGCGATCTGTACTCGATTACTGTCTTGCCCCACTGCCCTGTGTGTCTCTGTGGAGAGGAAGACAAGTCACAGCCGTCGTTAGAGGACTGATGACAGCTACAGAGCTCTGGAAAACGAGATTGGCTTTGAGTGAGTTGGCCAAGGAGAGTAAGGGTCAGTGTCAGTCTGAGTGAGAGAGTCAGACGGTGTGTGTGTGTTTGTGTGTGTGTCTATGTGTGTCTCTGTGTGTGTGAGTGACTATAGTGTAAGAGGGGTGGGCGAAGAGAAGAGATGTATGTAAGTGTATGTAAGCATCTAGGCTCATGATCACAAGTCAACAATCAGGCGCCCCGACCGAACTGTAGGAGTCGCTGTTTACAACGACCACGACCCACCCACGCCGGCTTCCCACCCGCTAACACTGCCAATTGTGTTAGTATGGACGGTCGGCGAAGCCGGAGGCACCACAGCCGGATTCGATCCCACTGGCTCTGTGGTGGTAGGCAGACACTTAGTCCGCTGCGCTACCCGGCCACCCTATCTCTTCACTGTTCTAATGGAATATTGGAACCTACAGTATGTTCTGATCTAATGACTGGATGGTTCTGAGGGTTCCTCCAGTATGTTCTGATCTAATGACTGGATGGTCCTTAGGGTTCCTCCAGTATGTTCTGATCTAATGACTGGGTGGTTCTTAGGGTTCCTCCAGTATGTTCTGATCTAATGACTGGATGGTCCTTAGGGTTCCTCCAGTATGTTCTGATCTAATCTTAGAGTTCCTCCAGTATGTTCTGATCTAATCTTAGAGTTCCTCCAGTATGTTCTGATCTAATCTTAGAGTTCCTCCAGTATGTTCTGATCTAATCTTAGAGTTCCTCCAGTATGTTCTGATCTAATCTTAGAGTTCCTCCAGTATGTTCTGATCTAATCTTAGAGTTCCTCCAGTATGTTCTGATCTAATGACTGGATGGTCCTTAGAGTTCCTCCAGTATGTTCTGATCTAATGACTGGATGGTTCTTAGGGTTCCTCCAGTATGTTCTGATCTAATGACTGGGTGGTTCTTAGAGTTCCTCCAGTATGTTCTGATCTAATGACTGGATGTTCCTTAGGGTTCCTCCAGTATGTTCTGATCTAATGACTGGGTGGTTCTTAGAGTTCCTCCAGTATGTTCTGATCTAATGACTGGATGGTCCTTAGGGTTCCTCCAGTATGTTCTGATCTAATGACTGGATGGTTCTTAGGGCTCCTCGAGTATGTTCTGATCTAATGACTGGATGGTTCTTAGGGCTCCTCCAGGGAAATCAGCTTGGAGGTTCTCCCTTCCCTTGGAATGTGGAAGAAAGAAAAAAAGTGTGTGTGATCTTTGTGTGCAGCCTCACCGTGCAGCCATCCTCCATGACAGTGTAGGTGAAGCGGCTGTTGCCCTCGGCTCTGATCTCCACATCGTTGGATCCCTGCAACAGCACAGCCTTCTTCAGGTTGCCCGCGGAGGCGTCCAAGTAGGCCACGCTGTTCTTGCAGTGGTAGGTGATGTTCTGAGAAGACTCAGTGGACAGCAGCCTCAGGAAGGTCATCTGAATGGCGGCGGTGTTGGGCGCAAGGCTCTCATCGCCATAGCTGAACTGCAGGGGGCGGCAGTGAGAGTGGGAAATAGAGATTATAATACTGTAATTACCGCGGTTATAATCTCTTTGATCCTTTATAGGGGGAATTCCACTCTGGGTCTTGGTTTTATTTGTAGAAAGGTTCCTTGACTACATGAGCTCCCAGTCAGCTCTGTACATCGTCATGCCAGAGATTAATTTTATCTATGAAACACATCGTCAAGCCCTAAATGATGGCGCACGCTCCAGCTTCCTGCTTTACAAAGGACTACACTCCTAAACACACACAAGGAGGGGAGGGGAGGGGAGGGGCTGAGCATTGTTCCCTTCTGGTTACCTGGCGAGAGAGACTATCGAATTATCGGGAAATTCAAAGTACCTGCCCATTGCAGTCCTTCCAAATTAAGTCAGGGTAGAGCTATGCGTCATTATGATATTTAGCTCTACCAAATTACTTGTTTCTGAGCAGAGATGGCTTTAGGCAGCCACACAGAGAGAATTAATCACGTATGCCTCAATCTGATAAATGAGTTTAATGTTGCTTTGCGGTGGCATTTCCCTTCAGCTATACAGTATGCATTTGACAGGTCAGATGACAGAACCGTCAGTATATGAACCATGTGTGGACTGGATGTAGTCCTATGTAACTCAATGGGAAGAGCATGGCACTAACAGCAATGGGTAGGGGTTAAGGGTTCAATTCCCACTCACACACACAAAGAAATGCATGCATGGCACTGTGAAGCACTTTGGATAAGTGCGTCCACTAGGTGGTTTTCCACTAGGTGGTTTTCATCCACCTTTCCAGCACAATGCCATGGAAACTCATAATATTGACACTCACTTCTAATGAATGTCAATATCAATGGGAATATTGATGGGAATGATTCACTGCATCATATTGTAAAAACTGAAAATGTTGTGCATGACTCACGTGGAATCCTCCATTCATGGTCTCTCCGAACCAGATGTGTTTGCGGTCCTTGCTCTTGCTGGACCACCAGTTCTTGCGTGGGATGCTGGCAGGCTTGGGGTAGACGCAAGACTCTCCAGTCTCCATGTTACAGAAGACCTTGATGGCGTCGATGGTGCAGCCCTGGTTGGGATCGATCCAGTACTCTCCTATACAGAGAGAAACAGGACAATGGTATCAGCTTTGAGGAAGGCTTTCATCTTTCTGTTCAGGCCCACTATACCCCACCCCCTACCTCCATCTGTGAATAACCCTCTATTGCATTTCCTTTTCGCAAGCATTATAAAATAGTGTACTCATACATCTCCAGGTACCTTATGGTATGAAGCACTGAACCAATATTCAATGGAATTATATTGCGTATCTTCCAAATCCCATACGAATGACAAATCAAACATTAGTCTTGAGTCATTCATAACGGCCACATAGCCAAACCTCTTCTGCCGATGTGCAACACGACTGCACTTAACATTGCTATTTCATCACCCTGCCCCTGTTTTAGCAGTTCCTCCTGCTGTCACTCACCGCTCTTCCAGTCGGGGTGGCAGAGCTTGAGGTCCCTGCAGGTGCGGGCTGGGTTCTTCTTGGAGCCCTCTGGGCTGCGGATGTTCTCTATCTGGTTGTTGAGGGACTTCAGTGTGGCGTCCACCTCGGCGTCGTGCTGGCGGAGGTTTCCGGAGGCCTGGTCGGCCCTCATGTACCTCAGAGGATCGGGGGACTTCTCGAGTTGAGAGAGGCCAGCGAAGGCAGACATGTCAATGCCAGGGCCAGGAGGACCAGGGAGGCCTGGGGGTCCGGAGTTTCCTTGGGGACCCTGAGATAAAGAGAGGAGTGCAGAGAGAGAGAGAGAGAGAGAGAGAGAGAGAGAGAGAGGAGAGAGAGAGAGAGAGAGAGAGGGGGGAGGGTTATACTGAGTAGACAGATGATCCTGAGTGGGTTGGATTACTGCATGATTATATGGGCTTACATTTTCAGGGGCCTCTGAATGTTTAATTCAAGGTAGGATTCAGCAAGGTGGATCAGTATGCTAAAGACTGTCAGGTGAACTGTGCACCTTCATTAGCTTTTCTCACGCAGTTTGGAGAGAAAGCGAGGAGAGAGATAGAGGAGGATTATAATGTCACAGAGAGGTGGATCAGTAGCTTGGATCTTTGCCAAACATTGCTATTTCATATCATATGGGAATTGAATTTTGCAAAGCCATGGGATATTATTAAATTATACCCTTCAAGGCCCCCACTTCCTATCTGATTCTGGAATAATTTAGTGAGGTGGATCAGTTAGGTATTGCTATTTCTCACAATCAAATGTCCCTGTATGACTCAGGGAATAACCTTGAAGGTATTTTGGACATGGTAAATGTATGTTTAAGTTTGGTCTTATTTGTCACATAAGGTACATGTACATTACAGTGAAATGCTTGGTATGAGTCTCCTGAGATTGTGCTTCATACAGTAAAAAGAATAAAGACCAAACACTTTACAAAAATATACAATATGCAAAACTAAAGTACAAAATGCAAACAAATGCAAAAATGCAAAAAACACATGCAGGTAATTTGTGTACCTCTCATGATTGGAATAACAAATCATACAATTGAATAATTTGTCATGATCCTAAAGTTTTACAGGGTACTCACAGAGGGACCGGTCTCTCCAGAGCGACCACGGGGGCCTGGGGGTCCGATAGGTCCAGGCATACCGTTGTTACCGTCCTTTCCAGAAGGCCCAATGGGTCCGGGAGGTCCCTGTATGTACAGACAGAGAGTGTTTTTTTATGATCACACTCTAAACTCCCATTTCAAAAACAGTGGGTAAAGGTTTGCATGTAGTAAAGTCAATGTTAAAATGGAGATCACGGCTCATATTCACGTCAGGAAACGGACTGAGAATTACTGGTGTGGTCACCCGACCATATGATCTCCGCTTTTATCTCAAGCGGCCGACTTCAGATGAGCGCTCCTATTGGAAAGTATATTTCATGAATGCAGGCAGATGTCTCTATACTCACTCTTGCGCCAGATGGTCCGGCAGGTCCAGTCGCACCCTGGTCTCCAGCTTGACCCTACAGGAAGAGAGGGTGATGATGACAATGTTAAATACAAAATGTCTGTATCTCTCACAGATATATCATATCAAATATATATTGTTTATTCCACTGAATTCAATATAATGCCTTTCAATTCAAACAACTTCCTTTTTCCCATGAGATTGTGAGGATGATTGGAAGAGGATACATTAGAACATACTGTATCTGTTGTTGCACTGTTGGAATCAATGGAATGATCTGTGATAAACACTGTGAGGAAACACAGGACAGTCAGGTGAGGTACTTACTGGAGGTCCGGGCAGACCCTGCAGACCGGTGAAGCCTCTGTGTCCCTTCTGTCCTCTCTCACCGCCCTCTCCGGACTCACCCTTGTCTCCGCGGGGTCCTTGGGGTCCCTGAGAAATAGTGCACAACGGCCGAGTCAGGAAACGCTAACACCATTGAATTCCATTCTCCCGGATGATGATGACAATGATTTCAAACATTGTGTTGTGTGGTCTGGGGACGATTTATAGATGTATCTATGAAACGATAGGTCTGTAAAATTCAGGCATGGATATACTGTATCGATCATCAGGGTTTATTTGTATTCGGACAGGTCAGACAAATATATGCCTTGTCTCCGCTGGCCGGGGTCTAGCAGCACCCCTCTGGCAGATGGGCTAATTAATAGGGATGTAAACCCATTCATGCCAAGCCACGGTGAACCACAGGTGGTCTGAACATGACATTCTGAAGAAGAGAGGCATGTCACAGAGGGTCTGGAGAGTGGTTACCAATGGTTACACGCCACCATGTTGGAAGTCTGATGACAAACAAAGGAAAATTCTGTGCAGTGCTCAAATGATTCTGTGAAGCGTAGGAAAAGGTTGAGCTGTATTACTGTTCCATTCATACAAGTTAATAAGATACAGTAAGATACCAATCACTTACGTTTGTTAATATATTTATGTTTCTTGGTGTCTTGGTAAACATTCCGTAGCAACTACTGTCTCTTCCAATATAGCAACCAGTGGAAAAAAGGGAATTCCAAACACATGTGTGTGTGTGTGTGTGTGTGTGTGTGTGTGTGTGTGTGTGTGTGTGTGTGTGTGTGTGTGTGTGTGTGTGTGTGTGTGTGTGTGTGTGTGTGTGTGTGTGTGTGTGTGTGTGTGTGTGTGTGTGTGTGTGTGTGTGTGTGTGTGTGTGTGTGTGTGTATTCAGACACTCACAGCCATTCCTCTCGCTCCAGCAGGTCCTGATGGTCCAGAAGGTCCTTGGGCACCCTGACGGAAAGAAAAGACCCAAAGGTTAGGGTTTCACAACGGGAATAGAATGCTAAGGTTATCCTGGGTAGGAATGTTAGGCTGATCAAGATCCATTTAGGATTGGATGCTGTGGTTTTAAATGGTTGACATACTGTACAGGCCTTTGTTCTTTGTCTTTCCTATTTACTGTATGTCATCCTTAGTCAAGCACCTACAGTATAAAGTATACTGCCGTCTTTCATTGTTTACTCCTCCATGTTCTATTTTAATAAACATTTGATATACACTTGCTGTTATGTAATTTACATTATTATTTATTACTTTCCGTCTTGTTTTTATCTCTGCTCTGTTCATGTTCCATTGTTAATGGTTCTTCATGATCTTTTATTGAATTGTCTTTTTAGCACAATGGCTGCTTTTATTGTGACTGTTAAAACATTTTGTAAGCCTTGTTTTAATCAAATAAAAAAAAAAAAAAAAAAATAGCAATATCAATAAAGTTATTGTCATTATTATTATTGTCATTATATCACCTATTTCTGTATCGTATTCTGTATCTGACGCGTGCAAAGCCCCTTCAACAAGTCAGAGGAGTACAAGGTTGTTTTAATCGCCCTGCTATGTGTCTGTCTTATATAGAACTAAAGAACAGTATTTAGTTTGTTACACGTGTGTTTGTGTGTGTGTGTGGTGCAAAAGCTCTGGGAGGAGTAGCGTGCCAAAAACATGTTATTCCACAAGAAAAACGCATCTATACCAAAGATTATGAGCGTGATAATGTATTTGCATATCTCTTCCACGACGACCCCCCCCCCCCCCCCCCAGATCATCTTATGACCCCCAGGTTAGGAATCACTGGCCTAGGGCACCAACACTAATACAGTGGAAGAAAGATGACATTAGCACTAGGCCCAGGACCAAAGATCTCGGCGCGAAAAGATCAACTCTGTCCACTGGCCTTCGGCATTAAAATGCTTTTGGGAGGAACCAATGAATAATACAGTTAGTTGCCATGGTGATTTAGTAAATATTGTCAAATAGAAAACCCTGAGCAAAAGCCCTCAGGGTCAATAACGCAATCACGCAAATAAGATGGGTGTGCTTCCATATTCAATTTCATCCTTGATCGTGTCAGTTAAAAGTAATCACTAGGATGACTTTGGGGAAGACAAGGCGGTAAAAGTGAACACTCACAGCCTCTCCTCTGTCTCCCTGTTTCCCGGTGGGGCCAACGGGGCCGGGGGCACCAGTGGAGCCGGGAGCACCGGGAGCGCCAGAGGGTCCTGTGTTGCCACGGTCACCCTGTTGGAACAAAGAACACAACATGTGTGAGCGGAGACAGACACTATGGATCTATAAATATAACATCACCTGTACAGCTAATGTATCGCAGCATTAGCAACAGTGTTGTAAAACTTGGGGGTAAATCTCATCATTGAATAGCATTGAAATGAGTGGCTATGTAATGAGACCTTTTCTTATAAGATAGTTAACATCTCAAGAGGATGTAATTAATCATATGCTGGACATTCTGAACATGGAGCATGGAGTGTTTCTTGAAATGTTTTATCCAAACAGGACATGTTTCCTAGAATTAAACCTCTTTAAATATGACACGCTGGTATCTAATCTGGTATCCACATTATTGTATATTCACAGCAGCCTGCTACGCTATCCGGTGTTGAAATACGACATCAATGCAGCGCAAACATAGTCAGTCACTGCAAAAAAGCCATAAATACTATACAGTACCATCCCTGGTATACTTGACTGCAACAGTAGCCAATGCTGGACTATTGGATTGTTATTGGACTGCACTGTGGGCAAGTCAGTGACAGCTATTGGCAAACAAGATATTGTCTGTGTCTACCGTAACAGCAATGAATATCAGACTGAGATTTAGACATAGTTCCTTCTTAAGTTCAGATGTAATATACTATATAGACATAGTTCTTTCTTAAGTTCAGATGTAATATACTATATAGACATAGTTCCTTCTTAAGTTCAGATGTAATATACTATATAGACATAGTTCCTTCTTAAGTTCAGATGTAATGACAGTGATGTTCTCACCTTGATTCCAGCGGAACCGTCTCTACCAGGGGGTCCATCGGATCCAGCGTTGCCCTGTCAGACAACAACCTTTGTGTTAGTAATGTCCACTTTCCTGCAGACACGTGTTCATTTATTTCATACTTTATTTCATATGTTTTCTTACATTCAAGTCAATTTCATTAATGAATTATAATCCACAGAAGAAAATCAGTGAATGGAGCATGATATAAACAACATGCATCACACATGCACACATGCATTGACAGAGGTGCATATTGTAGTGAGTGAGTGAGTGAGTGAGTGAGTGAGTGAGTGAGTGAGTGAGTGAGTGAGTGAGTGAGTGAGTGAGTGAGTGAGTGAGTGAGTGGGTGACTGAGTGAGTGAGCATGTGAATTATTCATACATATCTATGAATGTAATAATGTTATTGTGTTGTATTTATGAATATCCCATCAGATGCAGGTCCTCACCTCTCTGCCAGGCTCTCCAGAGGGTCCAGACAGTCCAGGAGGTCCAACAGGTCCAGGGGGTCCACGGTCTCCACTGCCGCCAGGAGCTCCCTGTTTACCAGGCTCACCCTGAGGAAGAAGACAGTGGTGGTTCAGGAGGGGACCGGCAGAGAGATATCGCTACTCTTCTTATTTTGATAATTCAACAAAGCAAAACTAAACAAAACAAGAAAACAAATGTGTCTAATAATCCCAAAAGCATATCTTGTGAGGTGACGTGTACAGTACACTAGCTGTGTGCACGTCCAACCTGTTCTCATCTGAAGACTGAAAGAAACACTGGATGACAGCTGCCAATACTTTGTTGACTAAAGAGCAACGATTCAACCCAACAGGGTCTTCATTGGGCAAATGGTCTTCATTGTCAGGTTGAAACATTGCTTTTGAGTCAATACAGTATTGGGAGTTATAATCCAGTGTCTGGATAATCCTTCAGTAAAGTGACATGTAACAAGAAAATACAATAAAACACAATTAGAGACCGGTTAATTGGTCCAGTATCTGCTGAACACAATGCATCCATCTGTCCATCCATACAAAAAATACAATATAACACAATACATCCATTCATTACATCCATCCATCAATCCATCCACCAATCCATCCATCCATCTATCCATCCATCCATATATCCACCTAGGCATCCATCTATCTATCCATCCACTAACATAAGCTTCTTTTGATTTTTGATGGTTGCCACTATAACCCCCCCCCCCCCCCCATGCATGTACCAGCTTACAGCCTATTCTTTCTTAAATATCATAATGATTGGCTGCTGCCAGGCCATTTGTTCCCATTTCTGACTGCTGAAAAGAATCAACAACACAATTGTAATTTCTGAGCTATGGTGCTACATCACTGTGATGGTTGCATTCTGTAAGAACGTTATAGACTGTGTGGCGGAATAATAACTAGGGATGTCCGATATTATCGGCCTACCGATATTGGCATTAAAATGTGATATCGGAAATGATCGGTATCGGTTTAAAAAAAAAAAAAAATAATAATAATATATATATACTGTCTCAAGGAGCCCCCCCCCCCCCCCCCCCCCCCGCCCCGGCCAGGGGTCTCGCCGGGTCTCTCCTGCCAATTTTCTTTGGTTCCATGTAAGCTGATAAACCTTATCAACTGAGTCTACCTGATTACTCAGCAAGACCGACGGCTTCTCAGTTACAGTGGGTGACAATATTGTCACAAGTGTAAGATTCTGATCAAACTGGCCAGTATCACGTCTTCGTCTGTTTGGCCCTCCATCCAATTCCTCTGCGTTGTGTCATTTTAATGGTCCTGACGTCTCCGATACTGGTAGATAAGATCCTTATCTCCCCCCGTTAGTGCAATCCATAAACCATAATAATTCTCCACTTGCGTAAGAATTCGACACTCCGACACCGTGAAATACCTTATGAGGAGAAGCGTTGTTTTATTGCTATAAACAGAACCTCATAATCAGATGTTATCAGATGTTATCAAATTGTATCGTCCTTGAAGAGTCTATTCTAATGATCTTTCGGTGTGTTCGTCGTTCGTCCTTTTTGTGATTCAGTCCAATAGTGTTCAGGCCTGTTCGTTAGCCTAACCCTCCTCGCGTTAGCCGAAGCTACTGTAATGATGCTGTGGCATTCTCCCTCCCCCCCCCCCTAGATGGTGGAGGAGGAAGAGTCTCTCCTGGTTCCTTCCCTCCCAGTCTCAGTCAGATTCTAGTCTGCCTTACACCCGGAAACACCGTTCGACTCATAGATGTTCGTCGTCGCAACGACGGCCCCGCCTTCTGGTTGTCATGCGACGTGTTGTCATGACAACTGCGTTTAACCTTTACACACACTTCAAAACGTTTCTCTACTGTTGCATTAAAGAGGTCACCCCTCTCCCTCGCTCTGGGCCTCCAGTACACTTGCTCTTATCTGTGTTCTTCCAAGGAATGCAAAACAAAACACCCTCGCTGGCAGTGTATTCAATCCACTGGTCACCGTTCTATCACCGTCTCCTGCTTCCATGCACATTTCGATCTACCATTTTAGCTGTCATCTCTCCCCAATCTATACATCACATACATTGAAAAAGCACCGTTTTCTCTCACAAGGAAAGATGAAATTACATACCTGGGTTCCATCCTAGAGGCAAATCTTTCCTGTGACAAAATGGCATCCAATGTAATCAAAAAAGTCAACCAACGAACTAGATTCTTGTACCGGATCTCCTCTCTGGTAAACAAGAATACCCTGAAGACTCTGGCAGGAGCACTCATTCAAGGGTACTATGACTATGCTTGCACCTCATTCTCCCACACCTGCATCTTTTTACCTATAGGGTACTGTACCACTAAGATAGATAAAGGAGGAATGGACTTAGAAAAAGCGTAAGGAAAATCTGAGCTGCTGCTTCTGCCAGAAGAATCATTAAGAATCTGAATTCATCCAAAGGCTAAAGCAGTCTGTGCTACTGCAGACTCTGATCTCAGTTCAGTTCCAAAGTTCTAATCTGATGGAATGGCTCTCAGGAGGCTGATCACAGGGACAGAAATATTGGTGCCAAAGGCAGCCTGTGGGACATCCAATATCACACATAGATATGGCCTGTGATTATATATTCACTGAACATTACAATGGACTCCAAGCATGACTGTAAACACCTGCACTATAGACGCACTGTGGAAGTGATCATAAGACTTGTGGAAATGTCATACGTAGAGACTGACTGTTGCATCATTAAAACGCACATGCTCTGCTTGAAGTATCCCTGTGAGACCCTCTCTTTCCTTCCACCTCTTTTCATGTGTCTGGTGTCTACATATTTAATGGAAACACCTTGCCTCCAGAGATCCTGGGAGGTAGTGAAAGGATTGTCTTTGTCTGGTGTCATAATCAACCAGCATCAGATCACCAGGGGAAACATCCTGGTGCATAAGAGTCATCCTTGCTGATTCTGATTACTACTTACACTCTCCGTCTGCTCTGTATACTGCGACATATATACTGGAGGAAATATCAAGTTCAATAGAATTCTCTGACATTCGATTTATTTGTATTTATTGTATATCAAGAGCATGGTGAAGGCTGCCATGCAAGGGACCAACCCGATCACCAGGGGCAGTTAGGGGTTAAATAAGTGTCTTGCTCAAGGATGGAAGTCGGAATGAGCCGGAACCGAACTGGGAACCTTCAGGTTACCAGACGACCACTCAACCTCCTGAGCCACTGCATTTTAAGATTAAGATACATTTATTGTCAATTTACATTAGGCAACTGAAATGTATCTTTCTGCATATTCCTCCTGGTTACACATACACACAGTCCTCATATCCCTCCTGGTTACACATACACACAGTCCTCATATCCCTCCTGGTTACACATACACACAGTGCTCATATCCCTCCTGGTTACACATACACAGGGAAAAAAAAAAAAAAAAAAAAAAAATCTAACCCCGACTAACCTTAATGTCATGCACTTGTCCTAATAAACTAACCTACACTGTAACACGCAACACTTTGATGAACATTGTTACTCAGCTGATAGAGTTATACCCTTCTTGCTGTCTTGTCGCACAGAACTTGTAAGTCGCTTTGGATAAAAGCGTCAGCTAAATGACTAAATGTAAATGTAAAATGTAAACATACACACAGTCCTCATATCCCTCCTGGTTACACATACACACAGTGCTCATATCCCTCCTGGTTACACATACACACAGTCCTCATATCCCTCCTGATTACAAATACATTACACACAGTCCTCATATCCCTCCTGATTACACATACATTACACACAGTCCTCATATCCCTCCTGGTTACACATACACAGTCCTCATATCCCTCCTGGTTACACATACATTACACACAGTCCTCATATCCCTCCTGGTTACACATACACACTGTCCTCATATCCCTCCTGGTTACACATACATTACACACAGTCCTCATATCCCTCCTGGTTACACATACACACTGTCCTCATATCCCTCTTGGTTACACATACATTACACACTGTCCTCATATCCCTCCTGGTTACACATACATTACACACAGTCCTCATATCCCTCCTGGTTACACATACACACAGTCCTCATATCCCTCCTGGTTACACATACACACAGTCCTCATCCCTCCTGATTACACATACACACAGTCCTCATATCCCTCCTGATTACACATACACACAGTCCTCATATCCCTCCTGGATGAATAAGTGACATAGAAGATGTGTGCCCCTGCAAGACTATGCTTTAAATGGATTAATCTATACTCATTTAACTGAACATCAGACTGTAAACCGATCGAGCATGTTCACTGGGAAAACACTGTATATTTGTACGTAGTGATACATATATTGCAGTTATATATCGTAATAGCTTACACTCTGCTCGTAGTGGAACATATCCCATATCAGTCTAATACTGAATACATTTCTTCACATGTACACACCCATCCGCCTGGCCACACCCCCATCCGCTCCTCTACATAAGCGGGGATGTGGCCATACTAACAGCTCCTTCCCTATTTTCACCACCGACAAGTGTCTGTATACACCACTTGAGTTTAGTGCCAAAATAGTTGGAAAGGAGCTACGTTGGAGAGAAGGAGCTGCGTTGACATTATATCTTTGTTTTCTCTCTCACTATTTTCGAGGAAATACAGCGATAATGTCTTCGCCACTGGAGTGTCTAGAAGATGATGATCATTCTGACTTCCACTGGTGCTTCGTATTAGGGGCTCGCGTCGCTGAGCAATCCCCGCCGGCATTACCTCCGGCTCTGCAGCTGGACACTTTGCTTGGGAGGTGCTCGGCCGTGTGAGGGCTGACGGCCTCTCTGGGGCGGGTGATGTTTTTGCGACGCGGGCGCCAGGTGTGTCGGTTGTTGGGGGAACGGCTACACAGCTTACGAAGGCCGGCTCCAGGCTGGGATCCTTTTTCGCTGCCACTTAGCGGCGTGGAGGGGGTTCTGGTTTGATGCCCACGTTAATATTAGCTCCTCCTCAAGTAAGAGCTTTGTTTTCCTGGGACCGCGATTCCGAATCTGCGGTTCAATTCCCCGGGTCTCTGGACAAACGGATACCCACTGTCGCCGTGCTGGCCCCAATTTTCAAGATGAAAAGCACCCGGTGCGAGGGAGGTGAGCTTGGTGTTCATTATGAGAATATCTCCATGCTCACGTCGGCTATAGTCCGCGAGGGACTTGTTGCCGGCACCGCTGTGTCTGGTAAACACTGTTCTGAAGAGGGACGTGTGTTGCCTTTTTCCCCTTATTTTCTTCGGATGAGAAGAGGAAAAGACAGCGGCTGTCTGAAGTGTTGGCCTGTATTGCTTTTCTCACGTTGTGCAGTTTTCAGTGGTAGCCGCTTAGCTTGCTTCTGCGTTAGCTAGTGGTTAGTGATAGCCGGGTTGAGCTAATTGTTAGCCAGTTAGCTACCACGTTAGCTACCGGCTTCGCTCGGCTGGGAACGTTAGCTTGATGCTATCAGTTAGCCTAGAGTTAGCTGTTAGCTTGTGCTACAACCATTGGCGTAGCCGTGAGAATAGCAGGCCCTGGCACTCTGACTACGACATCATCTTTGACAGAAGATGTAGTCGGGCCTACACCAAGACCGGCTGCAGGAGGGGGACGTCACGCCGGAGCAAGGCTCCGGCCATAGCTTCTTTTGGCCTAGCCAGCGAGAGGCCTTCGTCAACGTGGTGGACCAACCTGTATTGCGGCCTTTCGTCCTGCGTTCCTTGGTGCAGGTAAGATGTCCATTGGACATTACCCCACTCTTCCTTCCTTCCCCTCCCAAATGTTTTTGTTAATAACAATGTCTTTGTCTACAAAACATGTTACTTCACTACATTTGGAGATACGACGTGTGCTGTGTGTGAATTGTCTTGGTCGCTTGTATAGCTTGGGTAGCGTTGGCCAAGGCTTGTGCCTTTCTCTCTACCTAGGAACAGCGTTGTTTTTTTACGTGAGTAAAAATGAACTGGGTTTTTGTTGTATGATGAGAAGTTGTGTGTGTTCATGTAACGTTAGACAACGTGGCTGAGCCCACAACACATATATTGAAGAATATTAATAATAACAATATTATCATATTGTGGCCCAAGTGTTGTGATAATGTTACCAGGACCTCTCTGATGATTAACACCCCTTAGAAAGTTACTTTCCAGCCTAATGGACCTATCTCAAGCTCCGTCCTCTTTTCTTGAGCCTCCGATCACAACAGTTGCTTTGTTTATCCGAGGGAAGCAACAGTTGTGATTGGAGGATCAAGAAAAGAGGGTGGGGCTTGAGATAGGCCAATTATCACTAAAATACCCACAATGGTAGAGTGACAGTGTATCCATATACCCACAGTATGTACCGTATTTAGCGGTATGCACATCTCCTCTGTACTACTGTAGAACTGTTGCAACTAATGTACCCACTGCACAATATTGATGAGGTACTCATGAAGGCACTTACAGAAGGTCCAGGAAGGCCAGGGAAACCTCTCTCCCCACGCTGTCCTGGCAGACCGACGATACCACGCTGGCCAGCCAGACCCTGAGGACCGGAGGGACCATCGGGACCCTGGGATGGACAGAGAAGGAAGACGAGGGAATGAGGGAATTGTGGGGTTAATATCAACAGTTGTGAATTTTATCTTGTAGTTTTTCTGTTATTGACATTATTTTGAGATCATATTAGTGTGGTATGTGTTTATTGAAATGGTATATCCTCCAAGATGCAGTCCCGGGAGGCCACAACCCGCAATTATGATAATGTAGGTCAGCATCAACCCCCACCTCCCTTTCACCTGCTTGTTCTACAAGAACTGAACCCACTCTGTCATACACCCTGCTGTGCACCAGCAGGGGACCTTCTATACGTTTGTACTATAAATACCTGACTCTGCAGGACATCTGCAACCTATGCTGCACCCGATAAAGGTCCTGATGTCTTGATTTGTGGCGTGAAGATGTTATACGCATGTAGCCTCTTCATGGAGAAGCACACAGCCACTGCCTTTACGCTTGACTTGACTTGAGAGAGAGAGGGCTAGGCTGCCGTCCATTACGAGTGAAGCTGCCTCTCTGGGCCGACATGCATTACTTAAGAGTGGAGTGAACGAAAGGAAGCAAACGCGTGAAAGCATTCCACTTTCAAGTAATGGAAGCCCGTGTCCATCTTCATGGCGTGCAAGGAGATGTGGTTATGGCTTTGTGTGTCAAATCTCACAATCAAAATGTTTTCATCCCTTCAAACATGTTTTTGATTATCCTCAACGATTTTTTTCTACAAAGGTATCTGTCATTTGATTACTGGTTGCACATGCCTAGTAGCCTTGCATACCAGAAAAAGATCTTGCACGGAATCACAACAAATCTGTATGGTGAGTGGTGCAGAGATCTAACTGGGTTTGAGCTACAGAACAAATGTTAAAAAGCTTGACGAACTTACAGGGGGACCATCCTCTCCAGCATCTCCCTTCTCTCCGGAGGTACCAGCGGGTCCACGCAGCCCAGCGTCACCCTGTCTTCCTGAGGGGCCTCCATCTCCCCTCACACCCTTGGGGCCATCTTTACCAGAGGGGCCAGCGGGACCAGAAGGTCCGGGGTTCCCCTGGGAAACACAGGGAGGAAGGAATCATTTAGAATGTCTACATCTTAAAACTCTGGAGGAAGCACACACACGCATGCATGCACGCGCACACACACACACACGCACACAGAACCAATAGGAGCAGAGGAGCTGAATTATTAAAAGGTAAATGACGACCCTAAAACCTTTTAAATAAAACTTTTAAATGGTCACAGTTCAAGAGTTTGTTTGCTGAAATTCCCACTTTAGTTTAAACTTCATTATCCACACTTATCATAATGATCTTTTTCACATAATTTTACCATAATGTGATTCTACAAAAGCAAACAAAAGTGTTCTTTTACATGCAAATCCCTAATAAAACACCACAGAAGAATATTATGGGGAAATAATGATGAATAATGAAAAAATTGAATGAATGGAACTCAAGTGTTAGTTCAGGCAAGACACAGCCATCATTTAGTACAAATAGGAAGGTGGACCCAGAAGCAGCTGAATGGGGTTTTGCCTAGAAAATAAATTATGGTTTTACTCATCTAGTTGATATTTCAAATGATGAGAGTTGTACTGTGAAGCAATTCCAAATGTCATTCATATAGTTCATCTGAATTTATTTTCAACAATCAAACTTGCGGCGCAAAATACAACCATCGTCATTTGAAATAACAGCCTGCTAGATGAGTACAACCACTGTGGGATTCAAATGAGTGTATTCAACCTTACATAAAGATGATATTATGTCTATAGGAAAACTCTATTCAACTGTGACTGTGATTTAACTAAATGGCTCAGATTGATCAGAGATGCGCACCAATCATGATCAAACGTGGTTGAAACCCTGACAACAAGGTGATGTATTTAAGCTGTTTCGCCTATCACTCATCTGTGAATCGAACTGCACGCTGCTCGCTGCTGCATGGCATTGGTAAAACTCTCAACCCTCAACATCCCAACCTCCACCTGCAATTAACCTAATCCATCATGTAGTAGATATGCTCTCTACTCTATATTGCTACTCTATATGCTGGCTTATTGTGTCTTTCAACATTGACAGTGTCACATCATCGGAGGGTGTGTGTCTCTGGCTCTGTTCTGAATGTACCCAATAGGGGGTTTATTATTTACACACTCAGCCTAATGAATGAATGCATTTTTTTTATTTTACGGTCTTATTTACAGACAAATCAAAAACACCTGTGTGGACTTGCAATTTTTTTTTTTAAATAAATAGAAAATCACAAATGTACATAATAAGGCAAGCTCACACAAAATCCAAAACCAACGACCGAAAAAAAGGAATAGGCTGAAGCACATGCTTATTTTTGCCTATCCTTACAAATTCTTAAAAACGAAATATATTTTAATATAAGAAAGAAAAACTTAAAATATGCTGCAAGATATAATTCTTTTTTTAAAGAAAAAAACAAATGTTTGATGTTTTACTCAAAACTATACTCCTGAATTATTTTTTTAAATCTCCCCTGAGAAGTACACAACTTCAACCCGTCACTAAGGCTATTCCATAATTTATAATCTGTTGTATACTTGCATGGATTTGTTCAGAGAGCTTCTTGAGAGCAGAGCCTATGTCCCCAAATACAATTGTATAACCATGTGTGCTGTATGTCTTCTTTAATGACGGGAGTGTTCCTGACTGAATAAGTGATGAGATTGAAATCCTGTATTGGTTGAGTGAGAATGCTGTGACACATATCACTCCTGCATACACACATTAAAATTCACTGTAATATCAATGAATACATAATGGTTTGAAGGAGATATCTCAGCAGTATAATGCAATTAAACTACCAGCGAGTGTTATTAACTCCTTTGAGCCCAGTCTCTGATATATCTTTGCGGCTATGATTGCAAACAAAAAAAATTGTTTTTATAAACAATTACTAATATCTAGGGCAGGGCTCTGCTGCTCAATCTGAACTAGAGAAGTGCCTCCATTGCCATGTGTTTGTGTTTAAGTGGCAGGGCTACCCTTTGGTTTACATTAGGAGTAATGGTCATTATACTGATGGTGTGAGATGTGGTCAGAAGGGTTTCTCTGTGTATTCGATAGGAAACTGAACTTACATTGGGACCAGGGGGCCCGACTCTGCCAGCAGCACCAGGGAAACCAGTGGCACCCTGAAAACAAGAGAGAGGGACAAGCCATTTGAATATGCTGTATCATAACAGCAACACAATGACATTCCAATTACTGTATTCACATTATGGTTTATACAGCCACAATATATATGGCAATTCAAGCATCTCATGTTTTAAGATGTAGTAAAATACCAAAGAATGAGTCTAATGACTGAAGATCAAACAACAACAATAACAACAACAACAACAACAACAACAACAACAACAACAACAACAAAGATAAGACTTACAGGAGGTCCTTGAGCACCGCGAGCACCTTTAGGTCCAGAAACACCGGTTGGACCCTGAAATAGAAAACATATTCTTTAACTGTCTGAAACTGTCTGAGCAAAAGATGAAATGTCACACTTTCAGCTGCTTTGAAATTCCGTTGGATTCCATTTGAGGTGTGCTTCAAACTCTACACGATTTATTCTTACACTGGAACAGCACATTTACGGGCAAACAGAGACCAATTTTCCAGACAGACACAGTAGGGATTACTACTTCTGTGCTCTCCCCGGCAATTCCAGGTCGCAATGCACAGTTCCAGCAGCTGAAATGTTTCCAAAAACATTCAGATTCTTGCTGAAAAACAAATCTTTCAATAGTTTCTGTGAAGAATCCATTTTTGAATGGTGCCTGTCTTGCCGTTGCACAAGATCTTTGCTGACTGAAATAACAATTTGGCTTATGAAAGCTTTGTAGATATGTTGCCCTCTGGTTTAACCGTTTCCGGGCCAACCACGGACATGTCCGTGTTTCGGATCCAACGCTAGAGGGCCAACCGTGGCTAGGTTGTTTTTAGCTTTTATTCCATTTTAATAACCTACTCGATGTCACCGAGCGGCACTGCAGAAGTACCCTACTCTTTGAATTCGAAAAAGTGCATTACCGGCCAGATCCTCGTAGGGGCGCTGTCTCGATAATGCAGTGTTCCCTGTGGCAGAAGTTGTCTTGTTTTTTCTGGATCTTCAATGTAGTTTTCTGCTAACCTGAAGCTATGCCTGTAGCATGTAGCACGGAATACGTTTTGGGATGCGGATTTCAGTGTGCAGTAAAGGAATATATGATCAGCCAATGGACATATCGATCTACCAGATGGCGATCGATAACTGGGAAATCCTTTTTGCAGTCCAACCGGTCACAGGTAAGATCGATTTGACGTCAATTTCATGTTGATCGGGCCTTGTTTTGATAGCCATCCACCCGGTCAGCGAATGTGGCTACTGAAGCTAATGCCGTTATTGGTAATCAATAATCAGAAACGACGTCCCCCGCCCCCCCCCCCCCCCTTTCATGCATTCATGGTGGACCATCATATCGATCATATGCAGTTTGATTTTTCTTTTTTCTTTAAGCCATTTTGAAGGGACGGTTTATGGTCTCAATTGACACTGAGAATGGACAGATAGCAATACTATAAAGTATAGATTTAGCTCTACAAACAGCCTCACAAACTATGCAAGTCTGTTTTGAAATGCTGGCCGTCTAGAGTGATATTAGATGGCCCCAAATGGCCCCGAATGTGTTAAGGAAACCAGAAGAGAAAACCAACTTGGTTTGGTCAGGCTGTGTTAAAACACCCACCGATGGTCCGGGAGCACCAGATGGTCCCTGGGGTCCAGGGGCACCAGCATCACCTTTCTGTCCACCCTCTCCCTGATCTCCCTTCAGTCCAGGCTGGCCATCAGTACCCTGAGGGGGAACACACACAAAAAGACTAGGTAAACACACACTGTTTATACAGTAACACAGCATCACAATGTAGGCAATGGCCCCGGGCCCTATCCTTTTTTGAATAACACCGTCACCTGGGTTGTTGCAGACAACCTTGCACTTCTGTTGCATAACTATCCTATTTACACATCCCTGCATATCATCAGCTCAGGTTGTTGTTGCATGAGTGAAGGGGAGGTTGATACTAGTTCAGTTTGCTACAAGTTATTTTTGAATGCTAGGCTTTTAGGGAATGTTGGAAAACTTAAGGGATACGTTACATTCTGAACTCCAGTTGGTTATTGCTCTTCACCAGGGCAGCCACTGGTGAAAATGTTTAGTTTGAGCCTCAGTTTCTCTTTAATGGGATGTGAGCACTGTTAGATTTCCTGGTTCAAACCACAAGGGTCACAGCTAGTTCCTAGCTTTCAGATGGTATTATGTTTATGGCCTATGTTTACGTCATCATATTTATCAGCCATCGTCTGGGGATTATGTACTAAATAAGTCTAGGATTGCTGCAATGTAGTCAAGGTTGTACAAGTGGTACAATGTGTTGGGGATCCCACCTCTGAGTGCAAACACATATAAAGTCTATGGCTGGTCAATGTGGAGAAAATGTATATCAGGATAATCCGTAGTAATGTTTTTCTATACCAATACGTATCATTATAGAATCTTAGGTATGGAAAATCATGTCACCAATTCAATGACTGCATGGTAATGTGAGTGTTATATCAAATTTTCAGCAATTTTCTGTTGACCTTTTCATATTTCAGAAATCATTAAAGAATTGATTGTGATTGTGATGGATTTAGAATCCATCAAAATGTGTTTGATCTTCTATTTTGGTGTTTGTGATAATTAAGAGAGTCTCGGAAACCCTTGAATAGTTATTCATTATGACATACAGAAATTCAATAAATCAATCAATAAATCCCAACCTGGTAAAGAAAACACTCTCATGACAAATAGCAGCGGCCCATTTCAGCAAAACAATATGGTGAGAAATATTTTGACACACGTGCATTTGGGAGGATGCAGCTTATCATGTCACCCCTGAGTCCTGGCTAGAGACCAAATGATTGGTACTGAGTGGCACAAGACTTTCAAATGGATAACTATCTAATACCTGCCTTCCTGCCTCTAGTCTTATATTATACTGCAGGAACAAGACATATGTTCAAAAGGTAAAACAATATATTGGGGGATAGCACAGAGGTAGAGATAACTAATATTAGTCTCTGCAGAAACGAGACAGAAGGCTCGAAGAGGAGGCTTATAAATAAGTAGACTGTATTTTAGATTACGCCTGTCAGGAGATGATAACTATGTTCTCTTTGCTTATGTTTTGTTGGATATAGAAAAAGCTGTAGTCTCATTCTCAAGATCAATAACAAATAAATAATGGATCATAAGGTAAACTGTATTCCATCTAGAGTACATACAGTAGAAACTAAAGAATAGGGCAGTGAATTCAGTGATCATATGTAAATACATAAATGGAGCAGTTTCAAGCTTTATATCTTGATGCCAGCATAGATTAGATTATAGGACTTAATTTTAGTTTTAGTAGAAAGACTTGATTCAATGGTGTAAGATTCTATGAATTATATTTCAAAGTAGATGTTTAGCTTTAAAGCCCTACATGTAGAATTCTCAACAATAATATATCATATTACATAAAATGATCAGATCATAACTTGGTATAACTACTATAAACAAATGAAGCCATTGCCGAGACGATTGGTAGAATAATTCATATTCATTACTAACATGAAGTTTCTTTTAGTTGGTAACGTTTTCTTTGAAAAGGCTTCCTTTGTGCCAATAACAATCCACTCCTATGGATTGGTCATGTTCTCGTCGATACTTGTCTCAGCAATGATATATTGATATTGAAGTTGATTTGCTTTGTGTTCTATTGTAAACAGCAAAGCATGCCAAAAGGGAGGCACACGCAGAGATGCAATTGACCAATATCAAGCCAATCACCACTATTACTTTCAAACTGTTGCAAACAACGTTTGTCTGAGGGAAGCAACAGTTGTGATTGGAGGATCAAGAAAAGAGGGTGGGGCTCGGGATTGCAATGCTCAATAACAGCACCCCCCCAGGAAGACGACTATTGAACCATGAGGTGTGATTGTCTTGTGTGCCGACTGCCGACATGAACTCCTCTCTCCTCATGAAAGTCTGCGGTTTGTTTGGGGAGTACAACGCCACCATTTTACCTTAATATAATAAAGTGTTGTGGTTAACTCATTGCTGTCATTATGAGTTAGGTAATTATATTACTTAAATGAACAACTTAGCAATATAAATACATCAGTTTGGAATTGGTTTGTCTTTATTACATTAACTTTTTCAGTGTTATGTAGGCTACATATATATATATATTTTTTTATCTCTCTTTCTCCGATTTTTCTCTGTTTTCTCCCCGTCCCAATTTAGTCGTTGTGCCAATCCCCCCCCCCCCCCCTCCCCTCCCCTACCTGGTTGTTGTGCGCATGTTCTCCTACTGGTCGGTACAAGGGAACCCGGAAGTATCCGCACGCTTCCTCCGACACGTGCGGCGACAGCCAGGGGCTCTCTTCTCACCTGGCAGCGAGGGCTCTCATTGGTGAAGTGTAACGCGTGGGAGGTCACGCTGCCTTCCTCAAGTCCTGCCTCCGCTGAGCAAGCGCCCAGACCTGACCTGTAGGCGTCGCTGTCCACAACGCCAGTTTCCCACCCACGGCTTCCCTCCCCCTAACCCAGCCAAACGAGTTAGTATAGTGATCAGCCCAAGCCAAGGCAATGCTGACTCCGGGAGTCGAGACCGCAGCCTCTTGCATTGGTGACGAGCGCAATCTCCGTTACGCCACCTGACCGCCCTGTAGGCTACATATCTTTAAAGCTATGCTGTAAAAAGGGGAGTCTTGATGGATGAGCTTATGCTATGAAATTGTTGTTGTTGCTGCCATACTTACAGGGGGTCCAGCAAAGCCAGCAGGTCCAGGAGGTCCAGTCTCACCCCTGTCACCCTGGGAGAGAGAGAGAGAGAGAGAGCGAGAGAGAGAGAGAGAGAGAGAGAGAGAGAGGAGAGAGAGAGAGAGAGAGAGAGAGAGAGAGAGAGAGAGAGAGAGAGAGAGAGAGAGAGAGAGAGAGGGGGGGGGGGGGGGGGGGGGACAGAAAGGTCAGCGGTCAATCTTGGTTGGTACTGTACAGTAAGAGTCCTCAAGGTGAGGTGATGTCAAGCTTATGTACAGGAAGTGGTTGGTTTGATCAGAATTAGCAAGAGGGATGTTGTGAAGGTAAAGCATTTATATCTATTTATTTTCTTCCCTAAAATAAAGGGGTTACATGTAATGTAACAAGAGAACGCCATCCCCTTTTCATCCCTTCTCAATTTGACCCCCTAGAAATCGGGAATCTTGTTTCTACATACAATATCTAACTGTCTCTGGAACTTTGAGTGTGCTGTGAGTACATCAACCGAAGTTATAACTGTCTGAACAACTGATAATGAATATAATGTTGTGATGTCACATTGGTTGTATCGTCTAATGTCCGTCGGTTGTACTGTCTTCACATTATGTCACGTATCCTGTGCATTAGAACTGTTAGACTGTCGTATCTGCCAGAGTACATAACCACACAACCGTTGTGATTGTGATTGTGATATATTGTGTAGGTTTATGTGTGAACTTACAGGAGTACCGCGGGCACCAGGAGCTCCAGAAGGACCTGAAGGACCAGATTCACCCTAGAGGAGGAGGCAGAAGGATCGGTCACACACATCATCCAGCTATGAACAAGCAATTCAGATATATAGCCAGTGGCAAACGTATTGGACAGTGAGCTGAAGTTGGTCCTCTTCTACAGTGTAATACTGTGTGAATTTAGCTAGATTTAGTTTTTGATTACTTCTTCTTCTTCTTCTTCTTCTTATTATTATGGGCCTCCATGTATATCCATGCTTAAACTGTAGTTCCAGTGATAAAAACCAACATTAGGTTATGGTCCCAAAATGTAAGCTATTGGCGGTACAATACAGAGGATGAGAAGAATAGAACACAATGCTTACCTTTTCTCCGTTGGGACCGCCAGGGCCAGGAGGGCCGATGGGACCGGTGAGACCCTAGAGAACAGGAAGGCAAACGGAAAACACTGTTACAATTAATGTCAGACATCTTAATATTTATCTCATACCTGAAAACAACCCTGAATGTTTTTGACTGGTGTGAGAGGTGGATGACGTGAATTACATCCCCAGTTGAATGTTGAGCATCCGTTGCCCTGGTGACGTAGGGTGATTGACGTGAACAAAACAAAGCGGATGATGATCACTCACCCTAGAGCCGTCTTTGCCGGGGGCCCCCTCGGGTCCTTTCTCACCATTGTCACCCTAAGAGACAGAAATAAACAAAGGTCTGTATCAATCATGGGTGGAGGGGGAGGGGAATCACAATACAATTGCTATTCATTGAGGACTTGGTCTCCTGTCAAAATTCAATATTCTGTTGACGCTGTGGTCCGGTCTTGTCCAACTCACTCTGTCTCCCTTGGGTCCGGGAATGCCTGAAGCTCCTCTCTCTCCAGGCATGCCCTGCAGGCCGGGGGGGCCCTGGGCTCCACCAGTTCCCACTGGGCCAATGGCTCCCTGTTATGAGAGAGAGAGAGAGAAAGAGAGAGAGAGAGAGCGAGAGAGAGAGAGAGAGAGAGAGAGAGAGAGAGAGAGAGAGAGAGAGAGAGAGAGAGAGAGAGAGGGTTGTTATTATAAATTCATTGCCATTCTATTGAAACTATTTTCAAAAGCGAGAGAGAAAGAGAGAGATTAAGAGAGAAAGGAACATTAAGGAGAGAACATTACGGAACAGTACGGTATTGAGCCGTACTGTATTGTACCCATTCTGCAATCTGTTAATAAAGTTTTCAATCAATCAATAAATCAATAAATCAATCAATCAATCAATCAATCAATCAATCAATCAATCAATCAATCAATCAACATCACCAGTCAGTCACAGTGTGAGAAGTTACCCCACCAGACAACAAAGACACGTGCACACATCCTGTCTGAGAGGCTACAGTAGTTTGGAGGTGTCACACAATGGGAGAGGTCTGCATACTGTTGGATGCTAATAGGCCTACTTCCAAAGATTATAATGGCCCAGTCAGGATTTTTCCAGGGTATTTTGGGGTATACTGAAATACATAGTTCATGTTGGTAGGAAATAACACACCTTTTACAGCTTCAAAAGACAATATAAAACCCACGTTTAGTTTTTGCATTCTGTTAAACTGCACACCAGGGCTGACCTTTGAATTTTAGGCTTTATAAAAGCAGCACAATGAATACAAATCTGTCAGTGCCGAGTCCGACCTCATCTTAAATAACAAACAGCATTGCTTGTTGTAATTAACAAAGAGAGGCAGAGTTGATTTTGCACCAATTTTTCTTTTTAATTTCTTAATAAAAAAAAAATATATATTCTAATTTTATTTTCATATTCAAATCCCATGCCCATCGAACGAAGCTTCAAAGTATTTAAGACAGCCCTACTGCACACTCAAGATTTTTTTTTGTTAAATGTTTTTATGTTAAGCTTTAGTCATATTGTACACACAGTCCATTTCTCCTCTACCAACACAGCTACCATCACACCAACACCGCTACCATCACACCAACACCACTACCATCACACCAACACCACTACCATCACACCAACACTGCTACCATCACACCAACACCACTACCATCACTGCTACCATAACACCAACACCACTACCATCACACCAACACTCCTACCTTCCCACCAACACCACTACCATCACACCAACACCACTACCATCACACCAATGCTGATACCATCACACCAACACTGCTACCATCACACCAACACTGCTACCATCACACCAACACTGCTACCATCACACCAACACCACTACCATCACACCAACACTGCTACTGCTACCATCACACCAACACTGCTACCATCACACCAACACTGCTACCATCACACCAACACTGCTACCATCACAACAACACTGCTACCATCACACCAACACTGCTACCTTCACACCAACACTGCTAGCATCACGCCAACACTGCTACCATCACACCAACACTGCTAGCATCACACCAACACTGCTACCATCACACCAACACTGCTACCATCACACCAACACTGCTACCATCACACCAACACCACTACCATCACACCAACACTGCTACCATCACACCAACACTGCTACCATCACACCAACACCACTACCATCACACCAACACTGCTACCATCACACCAACACTGCTACCTTCACACCAACACTGCTACCTTCACACCAACACTGCTACATTCACACCAACACTGCTACCTTCACACCAACATTGCTACCATCACAACAACACTGCTACCTTCACACCAACAACCCCAACTTTACACCAACACTGCTACCATCACAACAACACTGTTACCATCACAACAACACTGCTACCATCACAACAACACTGCTACCTTCACACCAACAACATTACCTTCAGTCCAACACCACTACCATCACACCAACACCACTACCATCACACCAACACCGCTACCATCACACCAACACCACTACCATCACAGCAACACCACAGCAACACCACTACCTTCACACCAACACCACTACCATCACACCAACACCACTACCATCACACCAACACCACTACCATCACACCAACACCACTACCATCACACCAACACTGCTACCTTCATACCAACACCACTACCATCACACCAACACCACTACCATCACACCAACACCACTACCATCACACCAACACTGCTACCATCACACCAACACTGCTACCATCACACCAACACCACTACCATCACACCAACACCACTACCATCACACCAACACTGCTACCATCACACCAACACCACTACCATCACACCAACACTGCTACCATCACACCAACACTGCTACCATCACACCAACACCACTACCATCACACCAACACCACTACCATCACACCAACACCACTACCATCACACCAACACTGCTACCATCACACCAACACTGCTACCATCACACCAACACCACTACCATCACACCAACACCACTACCATCACACCAACACTGCTACCATCACACTAACACTGCTACCATCACACCAACAACGCTACCATCACACCAACACTACTACCATCACACCAACAACGCTACCATCACACCAACACTGCTACCATCACACCAACACTGCTACCATCACACCAACACTGCTACCATCACACCAACACTGCTACCTTCACATCAACACTGCTACCTTCACACCAACACTGCTACCACCACACCAACACTGCTACCACACTGCTACCATCACACCAACACTGCTACCATCACACCAACACTGCTACCATCACACCAACACTGCTACCATCACAACAACACTGCTACCTTCACACCAACACAGCTACCATCACAACAACACTGCTACCATCACACCAACACTGCTACCATCACAACAACACTGCTACCATCACACCAACACTGCTACCATCACACCAACACTGCTACCTACACAACAACACTGCTACCATCACACCAACACTGCTACCATCACACCAACACTGCTACCATCACACCAACACTGCTACCTTCACACCAACACTGCTACCATCACACCAACACTGCTACCATCACACCAACACTGCTACCATCACAACAACACTGCTACCATCACACCAACACCACTACCATCACACCAACACCACTACCATCACACCAACACTGCTATCATCACACCAACACTGCTACCTACACAACAACACTGCTACCATCACACCAACACTGCTACCATCACACCAACACTGCTACCATCACACCAACACAGCTACCATCACACCAACACT
>NC_140170.1:115071591-115105077 GCF_963971535.1 Notolepis coatsorum
ATATGTATAACGGAAATGCCATTGGATATAACGGTAGTAGCTATTAGCCCTTTATCTCGCCTTCCGAAATCCTGTATAACGCTTATATTCACGGCGCTATAAAATGAGAACGTATTGATTTTTTTCTTTAAGCCATTTTGAAGGGACGGTTTATGGTCTCAATTGACAATGAGAATGGACAGATAGCAATACTATAAAGTATAGATTTAGCTCTACAAACAGCCCCACGTCTGTTTACATTTGCCGGTCCTCTAGAGATTTATTAGACGCATCCCAATGGCCCCGAATGTGTTAAGGAAACCTTCTTATTTACAATGGCAGCTAGGCAAGAGGCAAAAGCCCCCTTGGGAGGTATAATGAGATTATAATATTGTATTTTACAGATAAAAGTACGGATACAAACACAAAGTCCAGGTAGAGAGCCTCACCTGGAAGCCAGAAGGTCCAGGCTGTCCCTGCTCTCCCCTCTCTCCAGCAACGCCCTGCAAAGGTGAAGAGACAAAGTCAAACACTTTCACAGACTAAGTGTCTTAATGCTTCAAGAGGTTCGCACAGAGGTTTCATTGTTCCTGGTCCTCAGGGTTGACTGTATCGCCATGAATATGAAAAGAATTACTGGAGCATGATGCTGGTACTCTTGCTTCTCCCCCTTTACTGTAGGGGGGAAATAACCGACATACCTTCTTCTGTACTATATAGTATGTATACTGTACATCAAAACGTCTGTCATGTTCCATATAAAGGGGAAGAAGCAAGAATACCATTGTGCTTGAGTAATGAACTTGTGCACACACACACGCAGACACACACACGCAGACACACACACGCAGACACACACACGCAGACACACACACGCAGACACACACACCGCAGACACACACACACACACACACACACACACGCACACACACACAAAAGACAGTGGTTTACAAGGTGCTCCTTCCAAACATCTACAGTAATACAGTACGTAACTAAGTGAGAATACGATGATGCAGTGTTTCACTGTATGTATTATTTAAGAGTGGGCTAGGCCGGGATAATAGTGGGTGTGATGTACAGTAGCTGAGAACCGGGTACATTGCTGTTGTGCATCTTTAAGAACTTTCAGAGTTGCAGCAGGGGTGAGTAATACATCCAAAATACCAGTCTAGTATTACCATTACTGGTATATATTTCATATTTCTCTCAACATCTGAAAACAACAGACATGCAGAATAATAGCATGCTAAATGTATGACTTATAAACGACAACTATTGCATCCCACACACATCTAGCACAAGTAGTAAGTAGAGTGTATTCTCTCCTAACCGGAGCGAAACAGTTTTGAGATAGATATAAGTGTTTGTGTAAGCTAGTCCACTGGCCAGACACAGCTACGCAGCGGCCAGGGGGACGGTGAAGATACGCCGGGCTGTTTCTTGGAGAAAATGGACAAAAGGCTGGATAGGATCAGAGTGAAGGTGTAGAGCAGGATCAGAGATAGAGATACGTACAGCAGGGCCAGGGGGTCCAGCAGCGCCGGTCTCTCCATCCTTACCAGGCAGACCCTGCACAGAGGAAGGAGATGAGAAGGAGAGAGAGCAGAGAGAATAGAGAGATGTAAACAGTTAGCGTCCATAGGCCATCTGATAGCTATAATTAAACCTTTGGGTGTGTGTGCAGATCAAACTACCAATATGACCCTGCATCACTGGTCTGCAAAGTGGTTATAGGCAAAGCACAACATGTCTCGTCTGAAGACACATGGACATTCTCTGTGGTTATCTAATCAATAATCTTGTTGATTATCTTGTTGTGTTACTGCTTTTATACTATTTATTTATCTGTCTACTCGTCATCATTGGAAATGAGGGCAACCTCAATGCTCTTACAAGTTTTAAATAACGCTTTGATGATGATGATGATGATACTGAATAAAGTGAGTGGAGTGAGAGAGACCGTGATGTGAATAGATATTCGCGAGATGTGAATAACCATCTCTACAACCACACGTTATTGTTTACGTGTGGTTGTTGCACTCCTCATTATGCATATTTGTATAATTATGTTTGTCATGTTTGCAATCAGTGGTTTGAACCTGCATCCTGTGTACTGCATTACTGTACACAGCCATCATTTGTCTCTTGTTTATTGTCTGTTGACAATGGTCATACAATTATAACATTATGTTGTCAATAAATGTGTACTTTTGGAACTCCCCTAACCATGAGTAGATAAAAGAAAAAGGAATCACTTACTCTCAGACCAGGAGCGCCCAGAAGTCCCTTCTCACCACCCTTGCCAGGCTCACCCTATTCCAACAGAAACAAAAAGCCAGAGTTTGTTACATGAACACACAGCTGATCTGCTTAGTCCACCTACTGTACTTCAACTGTTCATGGACTTTCTGAGAGAACAAACATGTCCTACAGAATACACTGTAGTCGCTTGTCTACGTCATACGGTTTGCCAACACTTGTATGGATACAGTTAAATAACAACCGTTATCAAATAGGTCCACAATAACAATACTTCTATGGCATTAACATGGATACGATTGTAACAACTGTTACAATGGGTCAAGTTGTTTTAGTGGGTAAGCAGGGTTATTATAAATAAATAACTACAGGAAAGACTATTAACAATGGCAATGACGTTAAAATGATTGCTGGACATTATTTATTCTTCATTCATGTATTAATTTTCTTTTCTTTTCAATTACTTCCCTTGGTTCAACCCCCCTTACACTTTTCAGGATCTAAGAATTGTTTGAGCATGTCAACTAAAAAGATAAATAATTACAGGTTTCATTCCAAAACACTACATAATATGCATTTCAGAATTAAACCTTTAGCTGATGTTCTTTTTTACTATTTCATAAACTATTTCATAATATCATAACTGATATTCCGTTGTGTCACATTTTATAATCGGTGGCTATCTCAAATAATAACACTCACAGTTGCTCCCTTAGGTCCAGGGAAACCCATAACTCCAGGCTGTCCACGGGCTCCCTGAGGGCCGGGGGGTCCGGGGCGGCCATCCTCACCAGCGGCCCCCTGTCAGAGAGGACAGCAGCACAGTCACAACACATACAGCCAGTGGTCAATTTGTCCACATTTAACATAAAGGATGGCAGGGGAGAGTATTCTTTTTTCTCAGCATTTTGCTTAAATCAAGGGGTTGTGTCTACAATATAGGTGAGAAAGGTGTTGTTTGTGCACTATATCTCCCAGAAACTACACATAGGCTATGTACAGTATACACAGCGCCATTTGCATTAACCATTTTCAAGGGGGACAGTGTCAAGATAGAGCATTGCTCTCTTTCAATAATTTGTGTTCATATATGTTTATATGTTTACAGTAATGTTGTAAACAGGGGGTGGAGTGGTAGTGGTTGTTGTGGTGGTGGTCATGGTTGTTGTTGTTGTTGTGGTGGTCGTTGTTGTTGTGGTGGTGGTCATGGTTGTTGTTATTGCTGTTGTTGTTGTTGTGGTGGTCGTTGTTGTTGTGGTGGTGGTCATGGTTGTTGTTATTGCTGTTGGTGTTGGTGTTGTTGTTGTGGTTGTTGTAGTTGTGGTTATGGTGGTTGTTGTTGTTGTTGTTGTGGTGGTTGTTTCTGTGGTAGTTGTGGTTGTGGTGGTTGTTGTTGTTGTGGTGGTTGTGGTGGTTGTTTCTGTGGTAGTTGTGGTTGTGGTGGTGGTTGCTTTTATTGTGGTGGTGGTTGTCATTGTTGTTGTTGTGGTGGTGGTTGTTGTTTTTATTGTTGTTGTTGTGGTTGCTTTTATTGTGGTGGTGGTTGTCATTGTTGTTGTTGTGGTGGTGGTTATTGTTGTTGTTGTTGTTGTTGTGGTGGTTGTTTCTGTGGTAGTTGTGGTTGTGGTGGTTGTTGTTGTTGTTGTGGTGGTGGTTGTTTCTGTGGTAGTTGTGGTTGTGGTGGTGGTTGTTGTTGTTGTTGTTGTTGTTGTTGTTGTTGTTGTTGTTGTTGTTGTTGTTGTTGTTGTTGTGGTGGTTGTTTCTGTGGTAGTTGTGGTTGTGGTGGTGGTTGCTTTTATTGTGGTGGTGGTTGTCATTGTTGTTGTTGTGGTGGTGGTGGTTGTTGTTGTTGTTGTTGTTGTTGTTGTTGTGGTGGTGGTTGCTTTTATTGTGGTGGTGGTTGTCATTGTTGTGGTGGTGGTTATTGTTGTTGTTGTTGTGGTGGTGGTTATTGTTGTGGTGGTTGTTGTCATTGTTGTTGTTGTGGTGGTGGTTGTTGTTGTTATTGTTGTTGTTGTTGTTGTTGTGGTGGTGGTTATTGTTGTAGTGGTTGTTGTTATGGTTGTGGTTGTGATTGTTGTTGTAGTGGTTGTTGTTGTTGTGGTGGTGGTGGTTATTGCTGTAGTGGTTGTTGTTGTAGTGGTTGTTGTTGTGGTTATTGTTGTTGTGGTGCTTGTTGTTGTTGTTGTTGTTTCTGTGGTAGTTGTGGTGGTGGTTGTTATGGTTGTGGTTGTGGTGGTAGAGGGGGGAGGGGGTATTTTTCTCCACCTCCAACGGCCCTCTACAGATAAGACTGTTGGGACCAGAGGGGTCAGGAAGGTAGACTTTCTCTACAGATAAGACTGTTGGGACCAGAGGGGTCAGGAAGGTAGACTTTCTCTACAGATAAGACTGTTGGGACCAGAGGGGTCAGGAAGGTAGACTTTCTCTACAGATAAGACTGTTGGGACCAGAGGGGTCAGGAAGGTAGACTTTCTCTACAGATAAGACTGTTGGGACCAGAGGGGTCAGGAAGGTAGACTTTCTCTACAGATAAGACTGTTGGGACCAGAGGGGTCAGGAAGGTAGACTTTCTCTACAGATAAGACTGTTGGGACCAGAGGGGTCAGGAAGGTAGACTTTCTCTACAGATAAGACTGTTGGGACCAGAGGGGTCAGGAAGGTAGACTTTCTCTACAGATAAGACTGTTGGGACCAGAGGGGTCAGGAAGGTAGACTTTCTCTACAGATAAGACTGTTGGGACCAGAGGGGTCAGGAAGGTAGACTTTCTCTCGAGCTCAACAGTAATTCTTTAGTAAATCAACTCGTAGTAATTCCAGCTAGATACAGTAGATGATGTGCAAAGCGATAGTGGCCATAGAATGAGTCTAGACAGAATATGGACAGGAAACTCTTTGTTTAGAGCATGGGGCTGTCATACCATTAACACTATGGTCGCCGAAAACGCCTTTGGACGTCTTTCCTAGCCATGCTCATTCTGCCGAAGACGCCGTAACTCGTCTTTGATATCAATATTTCAAAAATCTGTGCTCGAAATCATATTTCTCCTCCGGGGACCTGAGATGTACAGCTGAGCTCCACTCAACTCTCTAGCGGTTCAAGAGCGCCATCTGGTGGCCGATCGGCAGATCGCCAACAGGAAGTGACTCGTCAAACAGGAAGTGCTCATCCATATTTTGTCCGGGCACTCGCGATCATTAGCAGGACTCTATCTCAACACACTGGATAATCAATCGCTCGCCCTAACTCAATAAACAACGTTATTTGGACGTATATAGTATTATACAACCTGGAAATGGTTCATCAGGATCAACATCCCATAATCGAAAACTGTCTACTCCAAGCTGATCGTCCAACGGCGCGAGAAAGATACGGTGAGTTTCAACGTTATTTTCTAACGTCTTCTATACTAACTGATCTGATGATCATATGACCCACACTAGATGAATGGTATAACGTTGCCCACGGAATTATAAACGCCCCCTCGCCCATCCGGTCAATATCAGATGATACGTAGTAACTTCTAGAAGTACCTCTAGTTGAAATTTTTCATCTGGCACCGATCGCTACCAAACTGTATTTGATCATCAATATAATGCATTTGGGGCTATAAATCAAGTTCTGGAGAAAGCTGCAGAAAACGATAAAAACATACTTATACTTTAGACCATATTTTGGTATGAATATGTGAATGAAAAAGCCATAATAATGTCAATTTAGCAATAGAATTTAAAAAGTTATAGCCCTGCAAAGAAGGGGAACTTCTCCATAGACAAATAGAGCTGGCTAGGGATGGTAAATTATGAATTTAACCATGGCGATCAAAGTGTTAAGGTTTGAGATAACACTTCATTTTAGGGGGCTCAAATCACAATTAAGCACTAACTAAATTAATTAACTAAATGTAGGAACAAATTTTATTTAACTAATAGCTGAACTATACCTAGTGACTGGTAATTATTTTAGTTTACAAAATGCCACACGAAGTATGATTACTCATAAAATGTCACAATGACATAACAGCAACGATGATACACATTATGAAAAAGCACACTTACAGAAGGTCCAACTTTGCCTTGAGGACCGGCGTCACCAGGGCGACCGGTAAGACCCTGTAAACAGAGAGGAGAAACAGATTTACAATGGTGACTCATCAGACTTCACCAACACACATCAACTAAACTCACATGGGGACATAATGGCATTGGCAAATGGATTTCACACCACTGATTGGTCCTGTGAGCGAGAGCCAAGCCTGGGAGTTTGGTTGGATAAGGACCGTAACTTCAAAAAGCACATCTGCAAACAACTGAAAGTTTGGTTTCTTTTTTTTGCAACAAGCATTGCTTCCCTCATTATGCCCAGACTAGTCTCCTCTACCTTCTTACCAGTTCTAGACTCATCCATAGAACAAGGCATCATTGTTGGGACTTCCTGCTAAAATAAAGGCTAAATAAATAAAAAAGCTCCAGTGTCACACCTAATGACTGGTATGATAAATGCTTGAAATATGGAACATTCAGATTAGTTATTGACTTTAAAGGGAAAATGTGCCCAAAAATTGGATTTACGTAAATTACTTCTATAATATTGTAGCTCAGTTAGGAGCTGTGAACATGTACATGTACTCTCCTTAAAAGTGAGACTGTATTGTACCTTGAGAGTCAAGACTCCAGTGATGATGTTGTCAAGAGACAAATCCTGGAGCTGCTTCATAGACAATGACTAGTGGAACAATCCATGGTGCATTTACTGGGATATTGGCACATTTTCAGTACATTTTCAGAGTCAGAGCTGTAAGAGCAACATTAAAATAAAACTAATTTGGATCTAATAGTTCAGATAAAAAAATGATATGAGTCCACATAGTCAGTCACTAATTACTTGTCAATGGACTAACTCCAAAAAGTGTCACTTGATGACATCACAGATTCAAGTCTCAATGTTTTGATTTCCAGATTAGGGACAAAGTTGTTTACGTTCATATATAGATTGACTTAACTGTCCAAGGTCATTGGAACAGTACAGTGTGTATTCTATTTAGGATTTTCCCTTTTAAGAGACCTGGGTCCTCATTTATCAATAATGCGTAGAAACTAGAAAGTGTTCTATTTTCGTTCCTAAGCACGAAATTTAGAATGTCTCTACACACAGACAAATCTGGATTTATCAACTGTGCGTGCACAGGTCGTACGCACACTCAGAGGGCTAGATCCACAAAGAATGGATTGCACGGAGCAAGTTGCACCCTTACTTACAATTCATTATGAATTGAAAATGGGGGACCCTGATGTAAACAAGACGAAAGTCTTTCTCTGGTCTGCATCCCCTTAACAATTGTGTGTATTGAGCCGTACTGTATTGTACCCATTCTGCAATCTGTTAATAACATTTTCATTCAATCAATCAATCTGCACGGTGATTGATTGAATGAAAATTTAGCATTGCTAAATGAGGGCCCCGCAGGTATGTACACTTGGCCTCCATGTTTGATGTCATCACCATCATCATCATCATCATCACTTTTTCCATATCCATACTAGAGTGCAAGGTGTGGTCTGGTCCGTTCACAGAGAGAGAATGAGACGTATACTTGGCATGATGGGATGGATGGATTGGGAGGAGTGACACATATCTATAGAGAAGATGCCTGGTCCTCTGCACTGTAGGTTTCAAATGGTTTTATTTGTCATGTACACACAATATACTGGTATATTAATGTTCTAAACTACAAATGGAAATTAGCCTCATATGTTCATCAATATCAATATGTACTGTCCCTTTGTTTAAATCTAAAAAAATATCAATGTTCTGAAGAAACCTTGTATCTTCTACTTTGCCACTTTTTTACTGTAATAAAAAGCTGACATTGTACACATTATGATCCGGGTTATTAAAAAGATTCATGTTAAGATAGTGGAACTTACTCGGGCACCGGGCAGACCAGGCTCTCCGGGACGACCTGGGTCACCATTCGCACCTTTGGGACCACCAGCTCCGGAGGGGCCACGCTCACCAGGGGCACCCTGGGGTTAGGAGAGAGAGAGAGAGAGAGAGCGAGAGAGAGAGAGAGAGAGAGAGAGAGAGAGAGCGAGAGAGAGAGAGAGAGAGAGAGAGAGAGAGAGAGAGAGAGAGAGAGAGAGAGAGAGAGAGAGAGAGAGAGAGAGAGAGAGAGAGAGAGGGGTTGATCAGTCAGTCACTGAAGAAGAGACTCTTCAACACCTACTCTCAGGGGAAATTAATGTTCTTTTTGAAAGACGCACAGGCTAATTTTCATCGACTAGGGTGAAGATTAAATTCTGACAGATACATTTTGATGAATGAAAGAGAATGTTGTTGAATAATGTTAGATGAGATGTGTGTCGGTTGAAAGATGGGTGTCATCCATGGAGTTCTAATTATAGCAGTGTCATCCAGTTCGCTGTTATGCGTTTGAGAACTATGCTGCCATCCAGTGGTCATAGGGTGGAAATACATAATGTGCCGGAACACTGATCTTTAGCCTCACTTCCAAAGCCTATTCAATGTTTTGGAATAGGAGTGCTTATCAGAGGCCTATTTGATTATCAAAGGGCACTTCCCTTTAAAAAAAAAAGAAGCGAGGCGGCTGGGTGGCGCAGCGGACTAAGCTCTCGTCACCAACGCAAGAGACACTGGTATCGAATCCGGCTGTCAGCGTTGCCTCCGGCTTGGCCGGCCGTCATACTGGCTCGATTGGCAGAGTCAGCGGGAGGGAAGCCGGTGGGTGGGTCTGGGTAGTGTGGAATCTGGAGGGAGGTAGTGTGACCTTCCACACGTTACACTCTCCCAGTGAGAGTCCGCGCTGCCAGGTGAAAAGAAGCGGTGGGCTGGCTACACATGTGTCGGAGGAAGCATGTGATAGTCTCCGCCCTCCCAGACCGACGGTAGGGGGTAGAGTGCGCAACGACCAGGAAGGGGATTGGGAATTGGCATAACGACTAACATTGGGAGGGGAGAAAAAACAGAAAAAGAAGGGGAAAAAATATATATTTTTTTTTATAATAATAAAAAAATAAAAATAAGCTAATTCTGTACCTCATGTCACACATATCTCAAAAACGTAATGTGAAATTGAAAAATAACAAAGAATTGGCACAATTGTGCAAGTAACTGAGTGTCAATGAGTCCGAAAATTGCCGTCCTGTGATGTAACTGGAGGTCACCGAATACATGTGCTGTGCAAATTAAGGCTAAGCGAGAAGATGTAGATGGAATATTAGCATGGCCCAAAGCCTCAGAGGAATGCACTGTTGCGAAATATAGGCCCCACTACAGAATTTTCAAGTTAAACGTTAAAACAGGCTTTTCACATGGCTTTTAAAGCACATTCAAACCAAATATCTACAGTAACAAAGCACAGATCATAATAAAAATATGTCTTGTGGAACCAATTCCACCCAGGTCCAGGGCAAAATATGTATCAGATGTATAATATAATAATAGCTGCATAATTTTTTTTTGTATTCGACTAAGAGGTTGGCTAGTCGACTACGGCTCCTTTCGACCGATTAGTCGACTAATCGACTAATAGGGGTCAGCCCTAATATGTTCATATACATCACTACTATAGATTTGATAGTATAGTAGATACTTTCACATATAGTTTTGGTGGACTCGGTGCGGACTCTGTGCGGTTCGGGGGGTGAAGTTGCAACATTGTTGCATTCTTCATTTGGTTCGTCTGTATTCACATAGCAATTTATCAAGTGCACCAAACTTTCTGAACAATGTCACGCGGTCGAAAAGGGTGCTCGTCTATTGGACACAATAGAGAGTGGAAATGTGTGTGTGTGACTGCGAGCCCTAACGCGTGTGTGCGTGCGTGTGTGTGTGACTGCAAGCCCTGTCTGATTCCAGATCAGTGGAGGCGTCACAATTCGGCGTCGGTGGCGGTGCTGGTGATGCCGTGATTGCCGTCTGATGGGTCTCATCTTCGAAAGACTCAACGACATGTTTTAGGCTGGATGTGGGTCTTGTGCCAAGTATAACGTCCAGGTCATCATACCAAGGGAACTTGTCTTTCTCATCCCCCAAACTCCTACTTTTTCGAAGCAAGTCACAGACTTTAAATAGGCTAATTGTTTTTTCAGTTATTCGTTTTAACTTCTTTAATTCACATCGCTCTAGTTTGCAACAATGCAACTGCAAGCCAATGCTCCGAGACATATTTATATATTTGTAATTGTTATTAGGCTATTTGAATCCACCATTTAGGGCTAACGGTGTATTCAAATAGCCTAACAAATTAAATGTAATATGTCTCGGAACATTGGCCCGCAGCTGCACCATTGCACAAACCACAGAAATGTGAACCCAAGAAGCCAAAAAGAAGTTTAGCCTATTCAATAGTTTTAGAAGGCTATAGCCAAAGTTGCCTTTTACGCACCGCTTAGCCTATATTTTACGCACTGTGTTTAACCTATATTAAATAGTCTAATTGTTATTCGTTTAAACTTTCAGCCTGTTAATAAATATGTGTCGTTAATTCAGTATTTAACTTCTTGAATTCATATTTATTTAGGCTATGCTAATTAAAAACACAAATGTTATGGACATCTAATTTAATTCTCTGCTTATTTATTAATATATTGCTGACGCAGTTTTTTTAATTTTGACGTGGCATTGATCCATTGTTCTATTGAAGCCCATTACCACCATCCTCTCGCTAAACAACTTGTACACCACGTTGTTTTTATGGGTGCCCACAAGTAGCTGTTTAATTTGGTCTTCTGCCCATAATGTCTATCAGGGCTTTCACCTCGTCATTCGCCCACGTCTGTCCACGAGACATGTTTACCGTGTGCTTGTTTTGCAGTGAATGCGGCCGCAGTGTTTGTTTTTTTCCTTCTACCCAAGATGCACAGTTTATCAGGTCACTTCCTATATTTGGTCTGCGTTTGGTCCGATGAAGCGAACCGAGACCTACGTTTTCAGGCGGACCAGAGTGAGCGTGTTTGGTCCGCACCAGAGTTCGACTGAGCATTCACACCACCCCAAAAAAAGCGGACTCTCCGAGAAAACGAACTCTGGTCCGATAGTCCGGACCAAACTGCTCTGGTGTGAAAGCACCCTCAGTGTACATTTTCTTTGCCACTTTGATTCAATTACATTGCATTCAGCAATGCAATGATGCAGCGGCAATAGTTAAAACAGCTGGAGAGCAGTGCACTGAATACATGAACCTACAGTATAGTTAGCACTAAGATAAGCCTAGGGCATTGGTTTTCAATGAAGCTGATACTGTTTTGCTGGATAATCTTTCACCTCTTAAACTGAACAGAAGCGCTATGTTTTTCAGTGTTGGGCAGATTCACATTCAGTCAAATTAGATTCCAAAAGGGTTTGTCGTGTCCCGGTATGAATGATGAGCAAATATCATGAACCTAAAACCAAACGGAATGCCACTTTCTCTCACCATGACCATCAACAGCTTACAATAACTCATGTTAGAATGATGAGCATGATATCATTTCCCCATGACGTCCTAATAGCATTAGAAGCAGCAGTGCCTCGTGATCTTCAGACCCAGGACTGCTACCGTTTCATATCTCTTCCCAGAGCAGACTCAGGCCTTTATCTCACTAACTCCCTGTTCATGTCTCTTCCCCGAGCAGACTCAGGCCTTTATCTCACTAACTCCCTGTTCATGTCTCTTCCCCGAGCAGACTCAGGCCTTTATCTCACTAACTCCCTGTTCATGTCTCTTCCCAGAGCAGACTCAGGCCTTTATCTCACTAACTCCCTGTTCATGTCTCTTCCCCGAGCAGACTCAGGCCTTTATCTCACTAACTCCCTGTTCATGTCTCTTCCCCAAGCAGACTCAGGCCTTTATCTCACTAACTCCCTGTTCATGTCTCTTCCCAGAGCAGACTCAGGCCTTTATCTCACTAACTCCCTGTTCATGTCTCTTCCCCGAGCAGACTCAGGCCTTTATCTCACTAACTCCCTGTTCATGTCTCTTCCCAGAGCAGACTCAGGCCTTTATCTCACTAACTCCCTGTTCATGTCTCTTCCCCGAGCAGACTCAGGCCTTTATCTCACTAACTCCCTGTTCATGTCTCTTCCCCGAGCAGACTCAGGCCTTTATCTCACTAACTCCCTGTTCATGTCTCTTCCCCGAGCAGACTCAGGCCTTTATCTCACTAACTCCCTGTTCATGTCTCTTCCCCGAGCAGACTCAGGCCTTTATCTCACTAACTCCCTGTTCATGTCTCTTCCCCGAGCAGACTCAGGCCTTTATCTCACTAACTCCCTGTTCATGTCTCTTCCCAGAGCAGACTCAGGCCTTTATCTCACTAACTCCCTGTTCATGTCCTGTTTTTCAGACCATTTTCCAAATCCTACGACAATAGTTACTCACCTTGGGACCAGCGAGACCATCCTGTCCGGGGAAACCTCGGTTACCAGGGGATCCCTACACAGAGAACAGAGGAAAAGAGGTTAGGATAACAACAACAACATCAACAACAACAACCACAACAACAGTAAAGCACTAACACAGTTACTGCAACATGTTATTCTGACTGGGATGGCTGTTGTGCTACAGCGAAGCAGAGTGCTGTCGATCAGCATGAACTCCTATAGACTAAAAACGAACCTGGTTTCAACACATATGACAATGTGATAGTACTTACTCTCTCCCCGGGAGGTCCGAGTGGACCAGAAGCACCGGGCTCTCCCCTGGGTCCTCTCTTGCCCTCCTCTCCTGCCGGGCCGAGGGCTCCCTGAGGACCACCTGGTCCCTAACAAAACACAACCATGGGGAAGTAGATTAGCATAGAAGAAGGCCTAGAGTAATCTGGATTTATGAGTAACAGGCAGCAGGACAACACTGTTGTATTCTGGGTGTGAGGTCAAGTTATATACTGTATGTATATATTAAAGGTCCAATCAGTGACAAATGGGCAGCCCTACCACCACAAAAGAAAAGAAAAGAAAAGCATTAAAAATGTCTTATTCTCTATTTGATTGATTCAGCACTTGATTCAATGAGTGTTTGCTGTGTCTTGTGGCTGTAATGGTTTGTTTACATAGTAATGCCTGTAAACACTGGAGTCAAATATTATATATATATTATATAAATGTAACTTCCAAAAAGCTTCTTTTCCATCTACAGAACACAGAACAAACTATTCCGTAACATATGAATATACCACATTTATATGGTCAAAAACAAATCACAGATTGGGCCTTTAAGTTATATTCTGGATTCTGTATATTCTTTATTTCTATAAAAACCCTTCAGAAACTTTCAATGGGGATCTTGAGTCCTGCCTTCTGGCTGCTTGCCAGCATTTCACTTAGTGGAATAATTCCAAATGATTTGTAACATTACATAACTTCATTATTACTTTGGGGAGTTTTTCATCAGATAACAATGTATTTCCTTCCACTGAGACATTCATTTATGGGGGACAACATTGTCAATGAAATAAACATAAATGTCTACGTTTGGCTGAGTGACCCGAGTAATAGATGATGAGAGTAACATGGTGCAGTGTATATGTCATAAGTCATACTGGACATAACAATAACTCACAAGCTCTCCTTTGGGTCCAGCCTCTCCCTTGAAACCTGCGATACCAGGGTCTCCCTGAAGAGAAAGAGATAGATAGAGAGAGAGAGAGAGAGAGAGAGAGAGAGAGAGAGAGAGAGAGAGAGAGAGAGAGAGAGAAAGAGAGAGAGAGAGAGAGATAAAGGAGGGTTGTTATTATAAATTCATTGCCATTCTATTATTGTAACAAACTATTTTCAAAAGCCACTTGTAGCTGTATTTAAGATTGTCCATAGAGAGGCATAGAATGTGCACTTCTGAAAGATCCTGCTCCTCATGGCCCGACGCCATTTGAGTCAGATGATCTTAAGTAGAGTCAACCTTATTGTCCCTGTGGGGAGATTTGTCTTGGACACAGAGCTACAGTCCATTGTTTCACATAAAAACATCATAAAAACATGAGAAGCGTTTAACGCGATGCTAGACAGTTGCTTCACATAAAAACATCTTAAAAGGACATTTGATATTGACAACATGACGGCTTGAACAAAAACTGTAATAATTAAAGTGCTAAGTGCTAAAGTGCTTGTATATTTATTGCACACTGTTCTATTACACTAAGACTTTGAGTTCAACAGCGTGGTCTTCCTCCTGATGGCAGAGGTTCATATTCAGAGAAGAGAGAATGTTGAGGGGCAGCAACGATTTTTCTTGCTTGTTTCATGCCTGCCTGCATGAAACTCATATTCTTCCTCCCCTATTACCTTCATAGCCATTGTGTGCCATGCTGGCAAGCCTGCTTTGCACTGTTAGGTTGCCACACCGTGCTGTAATTCCATATCTAACCATGTTCTCTACGATTGACATCAGCCTGATCTGGCTGCTCACTCCATATAGCCTCAATCGCCTTAGAAAGTAAAGTCTCTTCTTCTACATACATATGATGAATTGAAAATGGGGGACCCTGATGTAAACAAGACGAAAGTCTTTCTCTGGTCTGCATCCCCTTAACAATTGTATGTATTGAGCTGTACTGTACTGTACCCATTCTGCAATCTGTTAATAAACTTTTCAACCAATCAATCAATAGAATATGTGTAGGGGAAATTGACTCTTCTCATGTGTATACTGCCACCTAGATGTTTTGATTAATTTTGCAAAGTGGTTACTGGTCCCCATCACTCTTTGTGGCAGTAATGCGGACAATTCCAATTAAACTGAATCTCAGATGAGGAAGAAGTGTCTTCTGGGTACAAAACAGGTGGGAGTTTCCTAAATGCGCCTCTAATGGCACGGTAGACGTGGGAACACTTGGCTGTACTGTGTAGATAGGGAGTGCACACTCTATCTCAGGGATAGATAAGATATCTATCTCATCTGCTTTTTCAGTTGGATACTGTTCCATTAGTTACCAAACGTTAAAGCTGAAATATGTAACTCTTTCATGAAGAAATACCACTTCTTTAGCAATCTAAATGACAGAGTTGGGTCAAGTTGGGCTGAACAAGAGTAAACCCACCCAAGAACGATGCATGAAACACAGTGAAAGTGCCCATCTTCTGGTCTGGCATGACCAGTGTTGCGAAATCCGTAAAAGACTATGGTCTCATTTCTATAGCATAAAATGTGTAAAATCTCTAAATGTAAAATAGTGCCCAAAATTACCTTGGTTGAAGAATGTTCTTTTCACGACCACAGTGTACATCTAACATAGCGTGGCTTAAAGGGGAACTATCTTATGATATTATCATAGACTCACATGAATTGTGTAAAATTGCCCAAATAGTGAAAGAACCAAATGTTACCAAATGTTACAGCTAACGCTAGCTACTGTTAATCAAGGTCTTTGCTGACATTTTGTAAAGAAGAATAATGAATGTCATTTTGATTGGACTTAAAAAAACAAAGATATTTAGTCAATACATACAGATGTTCCCTTTGGCCCAAGAGGTCCGGTAGCTCCCTGAGGCCCAGGAGGCCCACGTGGTCCAGGGAAGCCAGGAGCACCAGCAATACCAGCAGCACCCTGGAGACAGACAGAGCATCAATCAATCAATCAAGCAATCAATCAATCAATCAAAAGGAATTGCCTACATCAACATACTGTAGGAATAGCGTACATAAATAATAATACAACATTCATTTTATTGTTGATGAAATCAGTTCTTCTCAAACAAGGACATTGATTGATTAATCATATTTATGTCTGCATCCACTCCATGTCTGCATCCACGCCATACTACCCGGACTGATTCGCTGTGCAGCTTCAAAGTGAGGCACCGAAATCGTGAGGATCCGGGGACAGTGAAAAAGAAGAAATACAAATGGCTAGCAGAACTCTTTCTAGCAGGTTCCATGGCTACATTTTAAGAACCTTAAAAATGGAAATATCCATTATTTAAATCTGTCTCCACATAACTTTTTCTAGTGCCTCATCCCTTCACATTGCTCATATTATGCACATTATGGTCAGATTGTGTAGACATTTTTTAATTAAAATGATAATGCTAGTCTGACCACAGGCATCATCATAAGTGGCTGAAATGACACTGAATCTCATTTTAAGTGTCTGTGTGGCAACAAAAGGTTTAGTGAGACTTTTCTCTCAGTGAGGCATACGCATACATTTATTATAATGTGATAGTGTGTGAGGCTGTAATCTGGCTATTGAGCTAGGACATTAGAAGTTATTATGTGTGATAACCACATTTATACTGTATTACTGCATCATAACAAATTATGAATATCCTCAGTGACGTGGGAAGGGGGGGGGGGGGGGGGGGTGCTGCAGGGGCTGCAGCACCCCCACCTGGCAGGGAGTGTAACTGCAAGGTTGTTTTGGCTTTTATTCCATTGTAATACCGTATCCTACTCAATGTCACAGAGCGGCACTGCAGATTTACCCTACTCTTGGAATTCATTACCAGCCAGATCCTCATAGGGGCGCTGTCTCGATAATGCAGTGTTATTAAATCAGTGTTAAAGTTATGCGTGTAGCCGATGGCCTGGAATAGTTCTTGGGAGTCTTAGTGGTAAGACAGAATTCGCAGTAAAGGAATATATCATCAGCCAATGGACATATGAATCTACCAGATGGCGATCGATAACTTTAATGACCCCAAAGCAAAATGGATATACGGTATTTTTCCAAGGCATATAAACAAAGTAATTTAGAAGCTGTACAGTACCGGGCTGCACGGGCAGAAAAGATCATTGATGCCAAGACGAAACGTTGCATTTTGCTGCATTAACACATTCCCTGCCACTGGTTATATCCATCGATATAGCCAGTCTGCCACCACTCTAAGCCTATGGAGATGTTCACCTTCTTTGCAGGGCTATAACTTTTTAAATTGTATTGCTAAATTGACATTACTATGGCCCATTCAACATCGATTATCTATCGTTCAGGATGTAGGAACGTTATACTTTTTCATTCATAGATTCATACAAAAATACCTTCTAGAATATAAGTATGTTTTTATCGTTTTCTGCAGTAATTCATAGAACGTGAGTTATAGGCATAAACGCATATATAGATGATCAATTGCCGTTTATTCCCGATACACGCTATATTAAAAAATTCAACTGTATATGATCCTATACGTTATGCGTCATCATGCGCGGATGAAAGGGGGGGGGGGGTCGTTTATAATTCTGTGATCGTCAGTAAATGCTTTATGTAGTATGGGTGATATATTGATCAGATCGGTTTGCAGTGAAATGCATAAACAATTGGGCTGAAAATAGCGTCAGCGTCCTCTTACCGTGAGTCAATGAGACTGGCGGTGAAAGATCCCAGGTATAGGACGTCGATCGCCTAGGTCCATTTCCGGTTTGTATGCCGCAATAAATGCCGAAATCATATCGATTATTAAGTTCATAAAACGATCGATATGTACTATAGTGTCTGTCGGGAGCCTTGCAACAATATCTGATGGCCGGATGAATTTAATCGACGCACAGCAGCCATATCCTGTTTACCAGTGTAACTCGCCCGACCATCCACCAGGCTGGTCGTTGTATTGAGCCGTAGGGTCCAGCTGCATCGCCGGAGGTGTATATATGAATTATGAATGCCATGGCGAATTTTTTTTATATTGATCTCAATATCGCTGTACAGAGTGGTCTGGCGGTCAAAGCATGGCGGGCAATAACGTTTTAAAGCGTTTCCGGTGGTGGATGTGTTAAGGTAAGACAATGGTTAATCTATTATTGGATGCCTTCATTTGAACACTTAATTTGCACTATATATTAAAAGAGTGGGGCTCGCCAGCCTCGTGGGTGTGTGTGTATATTGACAAAAAAGGACGAAATTTGCACGCTGCGCGCGTCTTCAGCGCACCCGCCGCCTATGATGATATTATATCACTTATCTCAGCACCCCCAACTCTGACTGACTTCCCGCGCCCCTGAATATCCTTATAGTACTTCATAGACATATCCCTTAAAACAGAAGTAAATTCTTCTAATTAAAATGTTGTTTTTTATTCTGCCACAAAAGATAAATCCTAAAAGATTGTCGCTGGTGATTAGAATACTATGAGAGAGTTTCAGTAACCACCACAGCCCCAATACTATGAAATGTACTACATGGAGTGTTTCAGAGTTAAAAATAACACATTTGTTCACGTTTGACAACAATCATGGATCCTCTGCCCTCTTGACAAACGTACAGTACCTAACCCGGCTTTAAGCAGAATGGAGCCAAGATATTTGAGTGCTATTCTGTATTTTTTACACTCTGATATTGGGTCTTCACTCTTCAGTTACATGGAGTTTTTTAGTGAGACAGGTTCAACCCTGCTTGCTGTTCTGACAAGTGTTACAATTCCGTTTATGCCAGTCTGCATAGACAGTTGAGAAGAGGACACAGGAATTACAATGTCCTTCATTATCTTCTGTCATTTAATATTGTATTTCGTTTTTAAAATAACCTATTCCTGCTGTGCACATTTGCACGCAGCAGGCCAGCATAACCACAAGCGTCTACTGTTGGCTCTACTGAGTTTTAGGACTCCTCAACATTGGTGAATGGAGAGACTTTCATTCATTCAGTCCACTCAAGCGACCGGTGGCCATCTGGTCTAAAGTGTGTTTCTCTAACCTCGAGGCCACGGCTGCCCCCAATATCCACTGTACTGAAGTGAGAGACTAACAAAGACCCGGATTATTAAAAGGGAGTTGAATACTCACAGCTGATCCTTTAGATCCACCGATGCCATCAGTACCGGGGTTACCCTGCAGATAAGGAAGAAACAAAGACAGTGAATACACCATGACGGTCAGAATGTCACATTATACTGTAGCCTGCAAACCACAACTAGGCCAAATGACCATTAAGATTGATTCAACTAAATTTCTTTTTTGTGGGATTGGTTGATCTATAAGTGTAGCACAATGGAACCATTTGGATCATCCCAAAGGTACCGTACAAGCCTCGTCTTCTTGGAGCTTTGAACTACAGGCAGACTAAAGCAATCGTAATTGAATTAAATTCTAAATAATTTATGACTGACCTAGGGAATTATCTGATACAAAGGCATACAATTAAGAAGCTTCATTCTGTTCTTGTTGAAACAATAATGTGCTTTAGCAGAATCGCCCATCAATCAGCCTAAGGATGTTTCTAAAGGTCATTACATACAGTATGCCATTTCCATGTTAATTATTTGCATCTGACCTCATAAAACTAAGGGAAACATTTTCAGGTCTCAGAAGAGATGTCAATAGGCAAAATCAATAACCCAGTCCACTATGAGGAACAAATTATAATAACAGAATGTTACATTAGTATTGGTAAAATGTCTCTACACTACCTCAGAATTACTCGTATGGTTGACCAATATGGATTCCCCCCCCCCAGCCAATACCAATATGATTAGCAGTGAATTAAGGTGGTAGTTTATAGACCGCTAAGACTCTATAGTTTATAGACCACTAAGACTCTAGTTTATAGACCACTAAGACTCTATAGTTTATAGACCGCTATTACTCTATAGTTTATAGACCACTAAGACTCTAGTTTATAGACCACTAAGACTCTAGTTTATAGACCACTAAGACTCTAGTTTATAGACCACTAAGACTCTAGTTTATAGACTACTAAGACTCTAGTTTATAGACCACTAAGACTCTAGTTTATAGACCACTAAGACTCTAGTTTATAGACCACTAAGACTCTAGTTTATAGACCACTAAGACTCTAGTTTATAGACTACTAAGACTCTATAGTTTATAGACCACTAAGACTCTAGTTTATAGACCACTAAGACTCTAGTTTATAGACCACTAAGACTCTATAGTTTATAGACCACTAAGACTCTATAGTTTATAGACCACTAAGACTCTAGTTTATAGACCACTAAAACTCTATAGTTTATAGACCACTAAAACTCTATAGTTTATAGACCACTAAAACTCTATAGTTTATAGACCACTAAAACTCTAGTTTATAGACCACTAAAACTCTAGTTTATAGACCACTAAGACTCTATAGTTTATAGACCACTAAGACTCTAGTTTATAGACCACTAAGACTCTAGTTTATAGACCACTAAGACTCTATAGTTTATAGACCACTAAGACTCTAGTTTATAGACCACTAAGACTCTATAGTTTATAGACCACTAAGACTCTAGTTTATAGACCACTAAGACTCTAGTTTATAGACCACTAAGACTCTAGTTTATAGACCACTAAGACTATAGTTTATAGACCACTAAGACTCTATAGTTTATAGACCACTAAGACTCTATAGTTTATAGACCACTAATACTCTAGTTTATAGACCACTAAGACTCTATAGTTTATAGACCACTAAGACTCTATAGTTTATAGACCAATAATACTCTATAGTTTATAGACCACTAAAACTCTATAGTTTATAGACCACTAAGACTCTAGTTTATAGACCACTAATACTCTATAGTTTATAGACCACTAAGACTCTATAGTTTATAGACCACTAAGACTCTAGTTTATAGACCACTAAGACTCTAGTTTATAGACCACTAAGACTATAGTTTATAGACCACTAAGACTCTAGTTTATAGACCACTAAGACTCTAGTTTATAGACCACTAAGACTCTAGTTTATAGACCACTAAGACTCTAGTTTATAGACCACTAAGACTCTAGTTTATAGACCACTAAAACTCTATAGTTTATAGACCACTAAAACTCTATAGTTTATAGACCACTAAGACTCTATAGTTTATAGACCACTAAGACTCTATAGTTTATAGACCACTAAGACTCTATAGTTTATAGACCACTAAGACTCTAGTTTATAGACCACTAAGACTCTATAGTTTATAGACCACTAAGACTCTAGTTTATAGACCACTAAGACTCTAGTTTATAGACCACTAAGACTTGTTTATAGACCACTAAGACTATAGTTTATAGACCACACTCTAGTTTATAGACCACTAAGACTCTATAGTTTATAGACCACTAAGACTCTAGTTTATAGACCACTAAGACTTGTTTATAGACCACTAAGACTCTAGTTTATAGACCACTAAGACTCTAGTTTATAGACCACTAAGACTCTATAGTTTATAGACCACTAAGACTCTAGTTTATAGACCACTAAGACTCTATAGTTTATAGACCACTAAGACTCTATAGTTTATAGACCACTAAGACTCTATAGTTTATAGACCACTAAAACTCTATAGTTTATAGACCACTAAGACTCTATAGTTTATAGACCACTAAGACTCTATAGTTTATAGACCACTAAGACTCTATAGTTTATAGACCACTAAGACTATAGTTTCTGTATAATACAGCCTTCTATACACTGTAAAAACTGTAAAAAAAACTCTAAATGTCTTGCAGCAACGGTTGCCAAATACTTACTGTCAAATTACAGTAAAATCAAATACATTTACAGATTACAACCTTTATTTAATGGTTAATATTTTTATAAAAAGAAATGTACTGTATTTGTATGGCATTTACACGTAAAGTAGAAAAACAAAAGTAATCTGTAAAATAATACAGTGAATTTCCCTTGATTAAAATTGTTTTTTTTTATAGTCTTTTTGTCCCAGACATGTATTGTCACTCACACCAGCGCCAGAAGGTCCAGGTGATCCAGGGGTACCAGACTCTCCTCGGGGTCCCTGTGCGCCCTCAGGTCCGCGGGCTCCGGTGGGGCCGGCTTCTCCCTAGTGAGCAACAAAGAATAGGAGGGAGGAGTGAGGATCAATAAGCACTTATAATCAGGACAATTGAGTCTGTTGTGAAGTAGTGGCTGCTGGTATCAACTTGTTTATCAACAAGCCTGCAGCCTATAACCTTTTTGGTTTTTGGCTGGGAAATTTAACAGAGTATTACAGTAGATGAGGATAGAAGACATGGAGGAAGAGGAAGAAGCAAAGGCAAAGCATTAAGGAGGACAGGGAGGAATATTTGGGTATTTTCTGTGAAAATGTGTTTTATGTTATGTTGACATTCTCAATGAGATCCATCTTATTCAATACCTTTTTGGTGGTAATTGTAGTAAGTAACATAAAATGATTTTATTTAGTCGTTTTTTTCTCCAAATAAAAAGGTTGTCACTTTTACAGTTACCTCATTTTTACATTATTTGTTTTCAGCCATTCATTTCATGCTTTTCCTGCATGGAAAGGTTTTATTTAAGCAGGATTTAGATATAGCTTTCTAATCTGTCTATCATCAACTTGCATGTTTTGTTTGCATTGACTGTCATACTATTCAGACTATTGGTAGTAGTAATAACATAAAAACGCTACTGTTTTAGTACAAATATCTATTTATTTGTACAGTATTCCATTGTTTTATACAAGCATGACCAAAAATACCTGCAGTAGCGTGAGCTATCCTCTGGGGGCACAAAACTGATAACTAATATAATGAGTTACTTTTACTTCCTTTTAGTTATGTTATGCAGATGTTTTGACAGCTGTATATTGCCCCTGTATGATCCCTGATGTTGATGACCTGTGACGAGTATTGATTCATATTTTTTATATTTTGTAAATAGTTTTGTTGTTTTTATGTCTGCAACCCTGTTAACACTTTCCGTGCCACACACGAGAATACTCGGGTTTATTAATAGGTGGTTGAAAGCCACTCACGAGATTTCTCTGAATTTTTTTTTCTTTTTTTTAGCGATCTGAAATCATATTGCATCACCCGAGCCTACCCGAGTATAGCCGAGCGGCGCCGGCGATCATTGTGGAAAAAAGCGCCCCCTGTCGTCTCCCAGATGACATAAGGGATTTTGGAATGGATGAAAATGAATGGGGAAAAAAATCCGGTACTCCACATTTTCCAGTCCACTGATGTAGCCGGGGTTATCAGAGTTCATTCTGGATCCTCTGAGCCCCGCGGATCATGGAGTTCTACTGTATCGCGTTGGATCCATACACTTATCGATTTTTTCGAATGGTGATCAGGAATTGGAATATACCAGTTGGATACAGTACCATCTGATGTCAGGTAAGGACTCTATGTTATCAGTGTTAGGATAATCAGACTAATTTTGATGAAGTTATAAGCTGTTTTGTGAAATGTCCTCTTTCGGTTTCACTGTAAAAGTCCGAGAGGAAATCAACGGGGCGATTATCCGTGCGCGGCCCGAATGTGCTTGCGTGCACGTATAATATTGATCATCTAGCGTTTATTTGAAAACGATTCATAAAAAGGCCGACGAATATCAACGTTGTGGAATATTCCAGTAAAAGACGATTTTCATAGAATGCTCCAGAATGGGCTGTTTTTTATCTGAAAACGGGTGCTTTTCTAAATGCTCTGAAACGGAAATGACGCGATAAAAAAACAATCTGCCTTGACAGCACTGACTGGAAAATAGTCTTTGATAATGCGATGGGCAGATTAGACACATAGCCATAATTTAAAACATAGATTAGGCGATATTAACGTTAACATTGGCGCCGATGCGGGCGGCTACGTGGCGTAGTGGGCAAGGCACTCGCCACAAAATGCTGGAGACGCTGGGCTCGAACTGACGAAATGTTCCACATTTGCTTTCAGTTTAGCTGGTCGTCCGTACTAATACACATTGGCCGTATTAGGGGGTGGGAAACTGATGGGTGGGGATCGGGCGTTGTGGACAGTGACTCCTACAGGTCGGTTGGTGCGCCTGCGCAGTAGAATCAGGAAGTGTCGGGGGCAGCGTGAGCCTCCCATGCGTTACTCCTCGCCACTGAGAGATCGAGCTGCGCAGGTGAAAAGATGCGACTGCTGTTACCTCAAGTACCGGAGGGCAGTGGCGAATCCTTATGGAAGCCAACGGAAGCCATGCCTCCCTATAAATTCATATCAAATATGAAATATGAAATATGAAAAAAAAAAAAAAAAAAAAAATGTAATATAGTTTACATTCTTTTTCATCTGTGCATCTGTGTTATATTTTTTATTTTTATTTTTTTAATGTCTCCCTCTTCTCCTTCTCACTCCCTCTAACACACTGTCAGACTCACTGTGCTCATTGCAGCTAGTATAGGAGAGAGGCAGTGGGTAAGTCTCTTTCTCCAGGCTTCCAGCATTATAGAGTCCAAATCCGATCCTAGCCAATCAGATTCGAGCTGACTGCCACACCCTAAAAGTTTAAAACGGAGCTGGGAGGAAAACACTCAGCATATTTTCCCCCCTGGAGGCGGGGCACTCAGAAGTTCACGTTTCCACCTGACTACCTAACGTGACATCCCATTAGTAGTATAAAACTGTCTGGCGTCACTCAGTCTAGTAGTCTACTACAAACATGTCTGAACATCATCCCCTCGCGGAATTGATTGAAAATGTTATTAACAGAGCGGGCACGTTCGAATCCTCTATTAGTGTATCTAACATTTAGCACTTTAATAGCAACTTATTTTCGCCGGCGGGACATTTACTGAGAACCAGCAGAGCACACCACTGTGGATATTATGATTTAACAAATCTATCTGGCAAGAGGAGGACCACATTATTGACCAGGTAAGCACTGAGCAGCCTGACTGACTAACTAACGTTATCAGGCAAGCTTGTATACCCTTTCATGACTGCAATGCAAGCCAGGGGCTGGAATACGCAGTCACTTATTCCTCCGTAGTAGCCAGGTTAATGTGCACCATCAAGCACTGCTTAAAAGCTAGCGGTGGGTCCAAAATATATCGGATATAAATGTCAAAGGTACCCAGCGTTCCATTAGGGTTTCACACACAGATGCGGCGGGGTTTGAAAGCTCGCCGTTGCTAATAAACATTTTAAATCATTTTTATAAACGAGTAAAACTGAGGCTGAAATTGCTGCTTCCGCATTTTACAGTAGGAGCGCTCTGATGGCTGGGCGCGCCGCGCAACAGACACTTGAATGAATGAATGAATGAATGAATGAATGAAAACTTTATTTAACAGATTGCAGAATGGGTACAATACAGTACGGCTCAATACACACAATTGTTAAGGGGATGCAGACCAGAGAAATACGTTTGTCTTGTCACGTTTGTCTAATAGACAGTAATATTCTCTCCCGGCCGTATGTATATTTCTCTCCCACCCACCCACCCCCTCCTAATGTACAGTCCCCTCCCCATCATATGTATATACTCTGTCAGGATCTATGGGTAACAGTACTGTATATTTGATGTCATGATGTCTTGTATGTCATAAATGTCACTATGAATTGAAAATGGGGGACCCTGATGTAAACAAGACAAACGTCTTTCTCTGGTCTGCATCCCCTTATACAATTGTGTGTATTGAGCCGTACTGTATTGTACCCATTCTGCAATCTGTTAAGAAAGTTTGACTGGCCGCCGAGCCATACTGTAGTGTACATGGTGACTGCTTGACTTAAAAAAATAAAAATAAAAAATTAATTAATAAAAATATTTAATAATTTTTTTTTTATAGTTTTTTTGGCTTCCCCTGTTATTTTACCCACGCGACGCCACTGCCGGAGGGGACTTGTGCTATGTATGACTTAGTCCACATTGCAGCCGGCTTGTGGGAGGCAAGAAACAGCGTCCGTGACAGGGGAGGGTTGAATTGGATGATACGAAATTGGGATGGGAGAAAATATAGAAAAATGGGAGAAAAAGTGGATAAAAAAAAAAAAAAAAAAAAAAAAAAACATTGGCGCCGATGGTGGCATTCAGCGGGTAAAAAGGAAAACCCGGCGTGGCGCTCAAAGTGTTAATAATTGCGTTGCTGCCTGTCTTCGCCAGCACTGGTTTCCTGGTTAAATAAGTAAAATAAATAAAATGTTTGTATCATAACTATTTACTTTCAACACTGTAACATAAGAAATTAGTTCCAAAAGAACTACAACTGTGACGTGCTGTGTGGTCAGGGGGAAAACGTTGGCATTGAGGTGTATCAATAAAACATCCAATGCAATTGGTAAAATGTGTTTTCCTACAGGCCAAATGCATATTAAGTTCATTAACAAGCTTTTAACATTTTAGTGGCAAACCAATGAAATTAGAGTTGAGTGTTTACAAAAATGGTTGCAATTGAACAAGAGAAATACTCAATTAGCTGGCCTTGTAATAAAACTATTTTATTAGGGTCTGTCTCAAAACTATACTAGTCAGAGCCAAACATATAATGGGTTGCAGACCTTCTGGCCCAATAAATGTGTGGGCCAGTGCTCACAGAGTAAATATTATGGGATTTAGCTCCGCCCCTTTATGGGCATCAGCCAAAGACTGCGTGGAGCTGTGAGGTCACAGCCTTTTCAGCGTGTTGGTGAATGGAATTCCTTTGCCATTGCCATAGTATTTTATACAGCACGACTCAATGGTGTGACGTAATAGAGTTTGTATGTGTTTGCAAGGGCTGAGCTGTAGTCAGCAAATTCCTTCCCCCGTCCGTCCGTCAGCTTGGCTAATGCATCATGGACGGTGACAGCTAACTAATAAAGAGAGCATTTGGGGACATTGAGGTATTCTTTCACTGGCATTTCTTTATAGAATGGAATGTTTATAGAGCGTGTCAGGAGGACAGTCCAGGAAGTGAACCCAGGAACATTTGAATGGGGTTTTGCCGCCGGATATGTATTTTCACTTCTTCTTTTTATGTTTGCTTGAAATGCAAACCATTTGATTCCTAAGGTGGTTGTACTCATCCGGCAGGTGACAGTTGTAGTTTGTGCCATGATTCCAAATGTGATGATATAGTTAGGGCTTGTGAAGCCTATTGAGACATGTAATGTGATTCTGAGGCTATACAAATACATTTTACTTGACTTGAGTTCATCTGAATGTATTTTTTTACATTCTGAAGAGCTACACAAAATGCAACCTTTGTCGTTTTAAATGAGGGCCTGCTAGATGAATATAACCACCTTGGGATTCAAATGGTTTGCATTTTAAGCAAAACCCCATTTCAACAGAGTCTGTTCCTGGGTCCACTCCCTGGACTGTCCTAGCGTGCTCTATTTAGTTTAGGTGAAGAGATTTAAAAACAAAGGAGATGTTTCCTCCATGTAATCTTTTGGTCGCTGGATAAATCCTCCAGACAAGGCCACTTCTGCCGGAGGAGACTAGATATGGGCAGACAACAAGTTAACAGGCAGACTTCACCTAAACACACTGTTTATAGGTTTCTGCAGGTAGCACTCAACATATCACAGGATCAAGATTTAAGGGTTTTCCCCAGGGACACACTGTTATCTTCAATCTACACACACGCGCGCGCGTGCACGCACGCACACACACACACACACACACACACACACTCAATTATGCACACAAACACACAGACACACAATTATGCACACACACGCACGCACCATCCTGAGCTTTGTTTGCAGCAGTTACGTGGAGGCATTCTTAAAGAGGGACTGGATTCCTTAAACACTGCTGAGACTCTCAGATTTAATTCCTAAGCGATTTCCCCGAGAGGAGGCTGGAAGAGAACGAAACCACCTCAGGCACCGACACAGTCTGTCTGCCATACAGGAGGAATCAATCAGTCCAGAGAGAGAGGGAGAGGGAGAGCGAGAGCGAGAGAGTGGGCAGAGAGACGGAGAGAGTAGAGAGAGAGAGAGAAACCCTCCTCTCTAATTTTCCACCAGATGGAGGCTTTTAAAGACCTCTCTCGAGTGCAGCTCCTCCAGTTACACTGGCTCTTCAACTTGTCCCACAAAGTGCTCTCTGAGCTACAGTACTACAGTATAGTACACCACAGTGGTGCCAACCAGACCATTCTGTGGAGTGTTTTTCTGTGGGTGTGTGCGTGTGTGTGTGTGTGTGGAGGGTTGCTAATTGATCATATCTAAATATATTTAGTAATTGTAATTCCAGCTTTGGTCTTTATATTTTCAAAACACATCACTAAATTCCTAAAAGCTTTTCAGAAATATAAGGTTTTCATCTGACTTGGTCACCTGTCATACAGTTGATTTGAGGTGGGTTTGTGGATGTGCAACAATGGTCCACCTAGATGTCTTTTTATGTCTATTGTTAGCTTATAAGTATAAGGAGAGGATTGTATAAGCAGAGAAGAAAATTGTATAAACAGAGAAGAAAATAGTATAAACGAGAAGAAAATAGTATAAACAGAGAAGAAAATAGAAAAAGAGTGAGAAAGTGAGTAAGACAGGAGAGAGAGAGAGAAATGAGGAAGAATGGAGACAGATAGACACACACACACACACACACACACACACACACACACACACACACACACACACACACACACACACACACACACACACACACACACACACACACACACACACACACACACACACACACACACACACACACACACACACACACCACACACACACACACACACACACACACACACACACACACACACACACACACAACACACACACACACACACATTCTGTGACAGATTCACAGATAGCCAGCCAGACAGACAGTATATAGACAGACAGACAGACAGACAGACAGACAGACAGACAGACAGACAGACAGACAGACAGACAGACAGACAGACATACAGACAGACAGACAGACAGACAGTAAAGGAGAGGAGGAAGGGAGAGAGAGAGAGAGAGAGAGAGAGAGAGAGAGAGAGAGAGAGAGAGAGAGAGAGAGAGAGAGAGAGAGAGAGAGAGAGAGAGAGAGAGAGAGAGAGAGAGAGAGAGAGAGAGAGAGAGAGAGCTGTAACTTACCTTAGTACCAGGAGAGCCAGGGAAGCTGGGGCTCCAGCGGGACCAACAGGGCCCTACAGAGAGAGAGAGGACAGGCGTTCAGCTCAGGCTGTGATCAAACACACTGAGGACAATGGTGCTTTCAAACAACGGCCCAAGAAGGTGTAAAAAAGAGGGTTTGGACAACATGGTTAAAACTGCTTGCTCTGATGAGGTTTTCAAATGCAAAACACAAGTGCCTTTTATTTATTTGCAACTAACAAACAAACAAACCAACAAGAAGGAGGGAGGGCTGTTGGGCGAGTGAGAGAATGGGAGGAGGATGTCAAGGATAAACCGAGGGAGGTGGAGTGGGGAGAGAGGGAGGTGGACTGGGGAGAGAGAGAGGTGGAGTGGGGGAGAGAGGGAGGTGGACTGGGGGAGAGAGGGAGGTGGAGTGGGGGAGAGAGGGAGGTGGACTGGGGGAGAGAGGGAGGGGAAGGAAGAGAGGGTTGGTGGAGGTGAAGGTGGGGGAGGGGAAGGGTGGGTGGGTGAGGAAGAGAGGGGAGACACTGTGGGAGGGAGGATTATGGAGGAGAGATGAGGTGTAAGGCTGAATTGAAACCAGCTTCCAGGTAACAGGAAACGTATCTAGAGCTAAACCAGCTTCCAAGTAACAGGAAACAGGAGTGGGTTTGTTGCAGTATGTTGATTCAATGATACAAAGCTTAAATGTATTCAATGCGCATGGCAGCAGTTCAATGTCGCTGCACATGTTAGTGGGTCTTAAGGCCTTGTTTGTATATCTTTACTCCCATTCAAAATCTCCACCGTACAGCTCAAGGACAAACCTGTGTTTGCCTTGTGTTTACCGAGAGGAAGGCAAACTAAGTCAAGAAGAACTCCATGAAAACAAAATGAACTGACTGAAATAAGTCTTTTGAAAGTATAAATTTGTCTTAAACGACAAGGCTAACGTAATTTTTTCTTATTGTCAACATTACCTACGAAAAGATCAAAACCTACAACGTATTTCTCCTACTTACAAGTATGGACCATCTAGCCAACACCAGATATATCGCTCATATCTAGAAGTCATAGGACTCCATTGGTGTCAAAAGGTGTGTTAAAAACAAGTCACAGATCTGTACTGTTAGCATAATTCATCGCTGCGATGAATATGGGCATTGTACTTTATCCTGGACATGAGTGTATTGCACAATGTGCATGCTCGGGGAAAACACTGTTCTGTTTACTATTGTAGACTGATAGTTTTGTAATAACTACAATGCCAATGTTTTTCAGAATCATACATTATGATATTTACAGGTGTAATATGTGCTTGTGAGCTATATTTAGCATATAGTGTACCGTATGCCTTCCTGGTCGAGAAATCGGACAGATATTGAGGATCTAAAATGTTTTGGTTTTGGTCTTTTCATAGGCTATGTTGATAATAAGAACACTTTTGAATTACACTAGCCTTATAGTAAGTTAAGAGGTATACGTTCTGATACCGCATGGCCACAAGAGTACATTCAACAGTATTCCTATCTCTAGAGTAGAGCTACTGTATACAAGAAAGCTACTGTACACAACAACATGAAATAAAGATTCATACACGGTGGCGATACTTACAGGGTGGACCAGCAGGACCGGGCAGACCATCGTTCCACGAGCACCCTGGGGAACAGAGAACACAATGCAATGTCAGACTCAGCACACAGCGGACCCTTGGCTGCTAGGTCTAATTGTATTGAACATGACAAGGCAAATATTGTGTGGCTATAGTTGGACACAAACTACTCTTATTACTAACTATTTCACATGATTCCATCAGTATATATGGGTAGATAGGGGATATTGTAGTAGAGCTGACATGGTTAAAAGAATAGCACAGCCACATTCATAGTTACACTGTTAGATTACTGTCATACATGTTTACTTATCTGCTATTAAGAGAACCGAATCCTGACAGAGAGAGATCTAACCCATCTACCTCAACCCGGGTCATCAACTAACCTTCAAGTGAGGGTTAGTCCTAGCTCCTAGGGTTGAGTATGAATCCTACTGTACTATTATGTGCTATTCATTCAGCTGCTACTTCTGATATCCTTCTGAACACCACATCTCCAATCATATACATTTATTCATTTAGCTGACGCTTTTATCCAAAGCGACTTACACGTTCTGTACGACAAGTCATCAGAAGGTCACAACTCTATCAGCTGAGTAACAATGTTCATCAAAGTGTTGAGTGCTACAGTGTAGGTTAGTATATTAGGACAAGTGCATGACAGTAAGGTTAGTTAGGGTTAGATTTTTTTTTTATTATTATTATAATTAATTTTATATACAGTATATATATATATATATATATATATATATATATATATGAAGAGGAGTCTAATGATCACACCTATCACACCAAGATAATTCGCTATTGAAGCAGATTTTATTCGGGGGGTTGAGTAGAGTCCATAGACAGATAATGGTGTACTCACAGCTGATCCAGAAGGTCCAGGGCGACCTCTCTCACCGGGCAGACCTCTGGGTCCCTGTTAAGAGGAGGACAGGGGGAGGAAGAATGACCCCATTACATTAGTAAGACAATTTAAATGTCCTATCATGGAAATTGATTTTGTGCATTGCAAGCCTGTATTATGGGGTAGGAAAAAGATGATAAGCTAGTACAGTGGGTCCGATGTCCTCTTGATTTAATACACCACATGTTATAGGCTATTAAACATGTAGCCGATGGTCACAGTCTAAAATCAACAACCTTTGTCATTGTAGGATATAGACTGCAGCGATGTCACTGTATGTTGACAGGTGTCAATCTTGTCCAGGTCTACTCACCATTGGTCGTTGGCGCCGTTCTCTCCGGGGGCACCAGACTCGCCCTGCGAAGGGAAACACATTTACTTCAGTCATTGTTGATTACAGATCGCCTTCAAATGAAAAGTAACCAGTTACTTATTAACGATTTTAAGTTTTAGTTTACAAGTAAGCCATAACGCCTTCCGCTAGAGTAACATTTTGTCCTGTTGTGTCTTATTTCGCAGGCCAGGACAGTGGTACACGAAGCAAGGTGAAACGAGGCAGAATATAGAGGGAGTCTCACCTTAGAGCCAGCAGATCCAGACTCTCCCTTAGACCCATCAAGACCTGGATAGCCCTGCAGAGAGACGGGGGAGAGAGTGAGCACAGAGCCAGGGGACAGAGACGTACCTTATTGTGTCTGCAAACAAACAATTCATCAGTTATTGAAGATGAAGACACTCACTCTGTGTCCCTTAATGCCGGGCAGACCAGGAGTTCCTGGGAATCCACGAGCTCCCTATAATGTGTGGGACAAGAGAGAGAGAGAGAGAGAGAGAGAGAGAGAGAGAGAGAGAGAGAGAGAGAGAGAGAGAGAAAGAGAGAAGAGAGAGAGAGAGAGAGAGAGAGGGGTTATGGAATTATTGCGTTATCCAAATATATTTTCCTCCACTGACACATGACATCAGGACAGACTTTATCCAGACACACGCTTCTCCCTGCTGGCCTCATGAGGGAGCGGGACACGCTCCAGCTGAACCTGAAACATTACCTTATATAACCTGGGACCATATCATAAATTAAGTTCTGGATAAAACATTGTTCAGTGCTCTTGTTTGTTTCTTCTCAGTATTTCCAGACTACAGATGATTATATTCCCAAAAATACAAGCAAATGTCTTATAGTATTATGTAGTAATAAAGTGATGGATGATCCATTTAAGAATGAAAGCTGCTAAGTAGGGATGCTCGATATTGGCTTTTTACCGATACCGATATTCCGATATTGTCCAACTCTTAATTTCCGATACCGATACCGATATCAACCGATACCGATATATGCAGGGTTTCCCCCAAAAAACGGAATAATTTCAGTAACTATAATTTCACTGGATGCATTCAAAGGCTTTCTAAATGTAGCATTATCTGTGCAAAATATGATCATTAAAAAGTTAAAATTAACATTACATATCTCTTGTTGTTGAATTAAACCAACATGCATACCTTTGACAATAAATAAAATAAGAATGGTTCTTACTTGCTGCCTGGGTAAATAAAGGTTAAATAATGTAAAAAAATATATATATATATTGTTATTTTTTTTTAACCGATACCGATATTTTCCGATATCACATTTTACTGCCGATATCGGCCGATAATATCGGTCGGCCGATAATATGGGACATCCACTGCTAAGAGTTCTGAGCCAACACTGACAGCTAGGTGCTCTGACAAACCATCAAGATGATCAGGAATTCCCTGGTTGACCATATTATGGTTGAATCTGCCTCAAAGGAAGATGCCACTGAAGCTTTTACAATTTGAATTCCTTTGAAAGGCAGGTCTCCCGCTGAACACCATTGAACACATCATTCAGTTTTAGTAAAGAGGAATACTTTCTCATGTCTCATAAAAGCTCCTCGTCAATCTGCAACTTCACACACTGAAACACAGCTCCATACAGAGTGAATAGAGAAATAGGAAAAAGTATAGATTTTGAGGCAGAGCTGTGTTGATATAAAGATGACAAATGATGAGAGCGAAGCAGAAGATGGAATGTACCTGAGGGCCAGTAGGGCCACGCTCTTCGGATTTGCCAGGTT
>NC_140170.1:115105277-115307073 GCF_963971535.1 Notolepis coatsorum
TGAAGATACCACACCTACATTTGGTAATAATTATAAGGCTGGCAGTCAGCTTAATTGGTGTTAAATTGCAAAGGAACTGATATACACACGTGCAACCTGGAATGCCTGCACACAAACAAATGTCACACACACACATAAAAGAGTAGCTTACCAGTCCAGCCAGTGAACCAAGCTTTATTTGACCAGGGCACATATAAACAGCAGTAAGGCTACTGAGGCACCAGTCATTGAATGAAGGAAGTATTCTTGTATATTTTGATAATAGGGTAATGCAGTGCAGTCTACTGTAGGTCAGACAATCCACCAATCACAGGGCTGCCCTTCTAGTGGGGTAATAGTGGGGTTAAAGCATGCCAGTGCTACAGATGACAGACATTTGACCGAAAAACATGCCATTAAGTCGAAAGTGCCTGCTTGTTTCCTTGAAGTGACTTTTCATTGGGCGTGTCTTGAGTCAGTGGCAGCCATTCAGTACTCTGCTAAATAGGACAGTTGTACAGACAACTTTATTTTTGGCTTGTGTGGTACATTCATCTGTAAATGTCTTGTATACATTACAAACTCAGTTTTGGCTAAATAGATTAATAAATAAATAAAAGGACATTCCAAAATGCGTTGAGCCATGCAAATGAGATACGACTACCCTGTACATAGAAATTAATGCTCACAAAGTCTGAGAAAATGATATACAAATAAAAAATGAAAGAAATAGTTGAGCAACAATGCGAGACACATCTTATATTTCATATAAATCGCTTCAGACATGAAGCAGTACATGTCTCTGTTCTGATGAGGAAAACACAGCAAATGCTGTTAGTGAATAATTAGATTGTGATTAGGTTAATAATATTAACTCAGAAATACCACCTGGGTCACACTTTATTATGATAGCCCATTACATACGTATTACTTATCAGTAGTGTCTCACTCAACTATGGGTAACACTGGCAACAGGGTTGTTTCAACAGACGTTTAACAATGTATGTTTAATTTGTTTGTTGTGTGAATGGTTAAAGTTAGGGTTAGGATTAGGGAAATGTTTATAACAAATACACTTTTCGGTGAAAACTACGATGAGTTACGGCTTTGCAGCTTGGCCAACAAGATATTACCATGTGATACTGACTGACAAGTTACTGACACTATTGATAAGATGTAGAGAGTCTGCGATGGAATATCAAACTAGTGTTACCAAAATAATATAAAATGCCAGGGGTGGGGAAAGGGAAGAGGAGAGACCAGACATTTATTATAATTGATTTATTCATTAATTAATTGATCTATGTGCACTGTGTTCCTCCCAAAGAAAACCCTCAAAAATGCCAATATTTCTTCTTTCTTTTTTGCAGAATACAATAGGCATAATCACAGGGAAAAATATGTGTCTGCTGCTGCAGATGGAATGTTCTGCTTAGAACTGCTCAGTTACTGCTTCTGGCCAAAAACCATGAATCATGAGAGAGACACATCCAAGAAAACTGAGGAGAGAGAGGGGCGGGGGGTTCGAGGAGGAGAGAAAGAGAGGAGTGAGTGAGAAAGAGAGAGAGAGGAGGAGGAGTGAGAGAGGGAGAGGAGTAAGGGAGAGAGAAAGCTAAGAGAGAGAGGGCTAAGAGAGAGAGATGGCTAAGAGAGAGATGGCTGGAGGGAGAAAGTGTACAGAGTGAGGGTCGATTGAAAGATAGTGAGAGAGAAAGGAAGAGAGAGGGTCAAGCTAGAGGGTCAAGAGAGAGATAGGCTTGACCGAGAGAGAGAGATATATAGTAGATGGGATGACAGTCACTTCTCCCTGACTAAGGTGTTATGGAAAGTGGATGAAATGTTTAGAGGATTGAGAGGGGAATAGGAGTGAGAGAGAGCTAAGAGAGAGAAAGAGAGATAAGAGAGAGAGAGAACTAAGAGAGAGATGGCTGGATGGAGAAAGAGGACAGAGTGAGGGTCAATCAAGAGATAGAGAGAAAAGGAGAGGGTGGATCAAGAAAGGGACGACCGAGAGAGGGTCGAGAGAGCGAGCGTGCACAAGAGAGAGACGGTTGATCGAGAGATAGAGAGAGGATTGATCGAGAGGTTGATCGAGAGATAGAGAGAATTGATCGAGAAAGAGAGAGGGTTGATCAAGAGAGAGAGAGAGATCAACCCAGTCACTTCTCCCTGAATAAGGTGTTGTGGAAAGTGTATGAAAACGCTGTGGCAGCGCTGCATGGCAACAGCTTTGTATTCTGAAGTACATTTGATATACAGGCCAAGCACAACAGCCCCTGGTCCCCTTTGGGAAACCATGACATATTGAGAAGTCCTGTCTGTGCGTTGGACAGCCGATATCTGATTCGTCCCAAGAATTCCTCCAAGCTGGATTGTGTTAGAGAGGAGAGAGGGACCTTGTGCTTTCTAATGAGAACCAGAGGGGCTGTGGGTTCTGTCTGTCTTGTCCTGGTGTGACATCTTTGGGATACCCACTCCGGATTGGCTGGAGACAGTTCTGTGAACAATAAATACCCAGTAGTATACGCCCCACCCGCACACTGCTCCTTTCTCTCTCTTTCTAACACACACACACATGCACACACGCACACACATACACACATGCTGGCACACACACACACGTGATTCAAAGCAGAGGTTTACAACATGTCATACATTGGGATTTTTTTAATTTATTTTATTTCCCACGAAGTTATGACCCAATATATAAAAAGTTACTTTGTGACCCTGTCAAAGCGTCTTGCTGCCAAATTTTCAACTGCAGCCCCCAGTTGACAAACACTGGCTTAAAGAACGTCAAGCCTCACCAAGTCTCAAATACAGAGTCTGAGTTGTCATAGGTCTCCATGGGGCCTGTGGGGCTTCCATCTGGAACCATTCTCTGTATATGGCTAGTGTTCTACTGGCCTCTGTTGCCCATTTGCTGTGTCCAGACAAAAAACAGGTAGAGAACCAAAACCAAAGCAAAAAACTAAAAACTAAAAGTCTCTCCAAGTTGAAAGCAAGCGCTTACAAGTGACTGAAAAAGTGTTCATGGCTGCTGATTAAAAAAAGTCCCCCCCCCGCCACCCCCCCACCCCACACACACACACACAACACGACTGTACCTAAACCCAACTCCACTACAGATGATGAATTGGAATAATTTGACAGCAATGCCCCATTCCACCACATAGGGTGTTTGCTGAAGATGGGAGCTTACAGTAAATCTTGTGGTGGAAGCCCTTCTGAGACCAGCTCAGTGCAGCAACATCTCAAACACCCCCCCCCCCCCCTCCCAGCTGAATCAATACAGGCCAATGCTGTCACAATGGTGCACTCCTGACCCCCACCCACTCACACGGATGCACATTGTGTGTGAATGTCTATACATGGACACAAATATGTGAATGCACATATGTACAGATACAGACCTAACATACACCATCAGACTCTCTAACATACACACTCTCTCACACAGATCAATACAAACACACACACTAACTCTCCCTAACTTCTACATTCCTCACACCCTAATGAGACCGTAGTCTTTTCCTCTGCCCTCTGGTCTAGGATCCTGGTAACTGGAGCCCAGACCTGTTCCTCCTCTTCTGATTGGTCATTGGATTGCTGACATCACACTGTCAACACAAACAGTGATAGGCTGGCGGAGCCTCAGAGAGACAGGACATGTCTGGTGAAATAGTCTTACTTGATTTACATATTATACTTTGGTAACTCTGCAACCTGATCAGATTTTTGGCAACTGGGAATAGATGCACACAAACACATACATACTGATAATGGCAAAAGGGTAATTTTGTGGTAGATATAGGCATCCAAGAGGAAACAATGATGGGAATTGTTCTTTGGTAACTGATGCCATGTTTGTGTCAACTAGCTCATTGATTCCTGTGTGATGATTACACCAGACAGCCTCCAAACACCAAGAGGATAGAATGGGAGGGGGGGGGGGGTCTTACACAGGGATCAGTTGATTTATGTATTTGCATCATGTTGCCTATGGTTACTAACTGCTTGCAGTGAGGGTCTTTAGTGGGAGAAGACCACCACTGGTCAATAGTCAAACCCCCAGCAGAGGAAGGTTGTAAATATTGCTGAGTCAAATGGGTCACCAGGTCAAACTAAGCCCAGATGCTGGCAGGGAACAGATATACACTGGGTGTGTTCACACACTGAGAAAGATACAGACACACCACACACATGTACAGTATATACACACATATACCCTGATATACATACACAACACACACACACACACACACACACACACACACACACACACACACACACACACACACACACACACACACACACACACACACACACACACACACACACACACACACACACACACATGGAACACACACACACACACGTGGAACGCCCTACCCAAAGCTGTAAAGGAATGTGAATCACTACCCACTTTCAAAAACACTCTCAAAAAACACCTACGGGAGACTGCAATTCGAAACTGGCCCCTGTAAATGTCCTAACACAACCCCCTCCAATGTACAGTAAATTGCCAAGTATGGTCTTGTCAATATTCCAATGTACAGTTTTGCTTGTACAGTTGTACAGTGTCCCCCACCCACCCCTCCTACCCAACCCCCCCCCCCCCCCCACCCACCCAACCACCTCCAATGTACAGTGAAATCGGTTCCACACAAAGGTATAATCAAGTATTTAATGGAGCAAAAGGTACATAATATACTTTACATTATTCTTTGAATGCACTTGTAAGGCAAAGGAATGTGCGTAGGCAAATCAACAATGAATGTCCATTCTCTGGTTACGCAGGAGGTAATCATACAACCTGAATCTTAGGGAATTATATCTATGGTACACTAGTAATATAGCGGGAGATACTGGAAGGGTCCCCCTGGTTGTAAGCCAGCAGGGGTAGAAGATCTGTCGGTAGTAGAGAGTCTGGTCAACGATGACTAAGGAGACTCCAGGTACAGGAGCCGGTGCAATAGCCTCTTGATCCACAGACGAATACAGCTGTTCTCCGTAGACTGTAGCTCCACAGTGAAGAAAGCTAGTCGGCCTCAGGCTCTCTGAGGCGCCGACTCGACTTGACTCCTCGCGGGGTAAATCCAACACGTGCAGGCGTCGGCGATTATCCGCTCCATAAATCACAGGACCAAAGCAAATATATTCCAGCCGCAAAGGGCTATGTAGTCGTCGGGTAGATTAATCCAGTGTACATGTCCATACGGTTCTCGTCTAGGTCTCCTCGGGTGAAAGCGCCATGTGGTCAGCCCAGCCTGGATAAGAACTCTAGCTAATACGAGGAAGCGTTGGGGATGCTGGTCACTGTAGAACTTTAGCCGCACGATACACTATACACAAATAGACTATTATTGACTTAATAGAAATGTGTCGCACTCGACGGTATAGCGCCAAACTCTGACAATTCAGTTATTAATTCGCACGCGGTCTCAATGCTCTATTCTGGGGCCAAACAGGCCATACTTCACCGCACGTTGTATCGTGGGGGAGGCTTCAACTTATTGGTAACTCTACTTCTGTATTCACCTGCGCCGTATTTATATGCACGGTGAACAAACTAGTGCCAATCTCATTTCTGTCGCGTATCCCTGGGCAAGGCCGGGCATGTCCAGACATGTCTTGACGGTGACTTTGAACCTGACTTCGGAGGCCGGTCCCTGGCGCCGGTGGACCGCTGTCCAATAGGAGAATGAAATATTATGGTCTGTAGTAGGCTAAAGGGATATTCCGTGTATATGTACAAGGAATATACAAGGGATATCAAACGATATACAAATACTATGCAATATATATCAATAAATAAATATATATATTCGGTTTAATCTGATCCTTTGTAACAGCCGCCCCCTAATTAGTCCCACCTAATTAGCTAAGCAGAGACAGATTAACCGCACTGTCCACTACTCAATGTCTGTTGTGAGGGGTCTGTCAGTTCACAAAGTCATGGGGTCATGGTCGTCATCGATAGTATCGGGGAGCCTTGGCAGTTCTATTAGCCTCGCCACGGGTCGGGTGTAGATCCGCCCTTGGACGAGCACTTCGGCTGCTCGGACCTTTCCGTCGGCACCGGTGATCACTTTGCTTACGCGGCCAGCCGGCCACATAGCTCGGGGTAGTGACTGGTCGATAATCATGACGACTGTTCCTTCTGTCAAATTGTCTCTCTCTTTCACCCATTTCTGGCGGGTCTGTAGAGACGGTAGATAGTGGAGTAGGAAGCTGTTCCAAAACTTGTCAGCCAATACTTGACTGTACCTCCACATTCTTCGGCCGTTCGCTTCTTCAGGCCTGTACATTGTCTGTGGTAGCGCGCGGTCCAGCCGCCCCATCAAGAGTGTGTTGGGGGTGACTGGGTCGACATCTGCTACATCACTTGAGACGTAACCGAGGGGCTTTGAGTTCAATACTCCCTCGATCTCCGTGAGGACTGTCATTATGACTTCTTCCGCCACGGTCTGGGCCCCAAGCACGGCGTACAGGGCTGTCTTTATTGAACGTACTTCTCGTTCCCAAGTTCCACCGAAGTGAGGTGCGTTCGGGGGATTAAACTGGAATTCAATCTGGGATGGAGCGAGGTGGGTCTTAAGTTCTGGGCCCATAGCTTGGAAGCTCTCTCTCAGCTCTCTTTCTCCGCCTTTGAAGTTTGTCCCGTGATCAGACAATAATATAGACGGTTTGCCTTTCCGCGATGTGAATCTTCGGAAGGCCATAAGGAATGAGTCTGTGCTCATGGTTGGAAGGAGTTCTATATGCATCGCTCGGGTGGTCATGCATTTGAATACAATACCCCACCGCTTCTCGGTTCCTCTTCCTTTCTTTATATACAGCGGGCCGAAACAGTCCATACCGGTGGAGTGAAAAGGCTTGTCGCCGAGTCGGAGGCGACAGGGAGGTAGGTCAGCCATCCGGGGTATACTGGGCTGCGCTCGCCACTTACGACAGTCTAGACAGGTTCGCTGGAAGCGCCGCACTGCTTCTCTCCCTTGCAGTATCCAATAACGACGTCTGATCTCCGCGAAGACTCTCTCTGCCCCGGCGTGATGCACATCCTCGTCGTATTTCTTTATGATCAGCTCTGTGACCTTGTGTCGGCTGTTTAAGACTATCGGGTACTTGACGTCATCCGGTAAGTCTGGAGCTCTCCGCAGACGACCACCCACTCTGATGATACCATGGGCGTCGCTCTCGGGGGCTAGGTGGAGCAGTCTGCTGTCTGATGGGACGGGCTTTGCTCCCTGTAGACAGTCTAGCTCATCGGGGAACGAGTCTCTCTGGGCTCGTAGTAGAAGAAGTTCTGCTTCTTCGTAGTCAGCTGCAGTAATGTCAGTAGTGAGCTGAACCTCTGGGTGGTGCCACAGGAATGTCTTTAGCTGCGCACTCTCTAGGGTGAGGCAATCGTCTATGTCGGGGTCTGTGGAGACGAGTGTGTTCAATCCACAGAACATAGATTTCTTGTTTTCTGCCTCCTCTTTACTCGCTTCCCGTGGGGTGGGTGTAGGCCACTCTTCTTCCGGGAGCTTGAGGAACTCTGGCCCGTCACTGTATAGGTTGTGACGGGTGAGGTCATCCAGGGACATTCCCCGGGTGATGACGTCAGCTGGGTTGTGTTTTGTGTCCACATACCTCCAGCTTGCTACTTCTGTTAAATCTTGAATCTCTGTGACTCTGACTCCCACGAAGACCTTGTATCTGCACGAATCAGACCGGATCCATGTGAGTACTGTCGTGGAGTCTGACCACAAGATTGTTCTTTGCACCGGAATGGTGAGTTCACGTTGGATTAACGTGGCGAGTTGCGCTCCTGCTAGGGCTGCGCAGAGCTCTAGACGCGGGATAGATTGTTGCTTTCGTGGGGCTATTCTTGAGCGGGCCAGGATGAAAGCAGTATGTATTTCTCCTCCCTCCTCTCGGGCACGCAAGTAGGCCACCGAACCGTAGGCTACTTCGGAGGCGTCGCTGAAGACGTGCAGGTCCATCTGGCACGTCTCCGGCCTCACTGTGGGTGGGAAGTAGCTGCGGCGTATGTTGACACCTGGGAGTGAGCTGAGTTCCGTCTCCCACTCTCTCCATGTGGATGCAAGGTGTTCGGGTATGGGGTCGTCCCAGCCCTGGTCCTTGTCCCATAACGCTCTTACAATCATCTTTGCCCTGGTGGTGTAAGGTAGAATACATCCCAACGGGTCATATTGTCTGGCGAGTGTTCTGTATACACTCCGTCTGGTGGTCGGTAGTGCAGTCGACCTTCCCTGCTCCTTGGTCAGGGGTGTGTTTTTATAATGGAGCGAGTCTGTTTTGAAGCGCCAGACTAGTCCTAATGTCATTTCTTGGGCTTCTCCTGGGATGGTCGCCATCCAGGTCTCGCTGCTTGCTGCCTTGTCCTCGGGGGAGAGGCTGCGCAATACTTGCGGGTCGCTGCTGGCCCACTGCCTGAGATCAAAGCCGCCTTTGATCAGGGAGGCGCGGAGCTTGAGTAGAAGGGCCTCGGCTTCTTCTGGCGTCGAGACGCTTTGCAGACAGTTGTCCACGTAGAAACTATTTCCTACACTTTGTCGGACCTCTTCATCAGCTGCTGGGTCCTCTGCGACGTGTTTTTGCAGTGCAAACGTAGCACAGCATGGGCTGCATGTGGTTCCGAAAGGGAGGACTTCCCATTGATAGATGGCTGGTTGCTCATCCCCAATCCTCTCTCTCCATAGGAACCGCAGCAGGGGCTTGTCCTCCTCCACTAGTCTCACCTGCAGGAACATCCCTTTGATGTCGCCGCTGATGGCCACCTTGTCCTGGCGGAAACGTAGTAACACGCCTAGTAGGGAGGGGCCGAGTGTTGGGCCGGGCAAGAGCTCTTTATTCAGATTTTGTGATCCGATCTGGTAGCTGCAGTTGAACACAATACGATCCTTGCCGTTGTGGTGGACTTTGTGGTGCGGCACGTACCATGATTCGGTCGTCTGATCGGCCTCTTTAATGTCAATTTTCTTTATGTGTCCCGCTGTGATTAGCTTGTTAATCTCAGCGCGGTACACAGTCTCCTGAGCGGGGTCTCTGGCTAGGCGCCGCTCTGTGTTCAATAGATACCGCTCCGTCGCTTCTTTTGGGGCGTGGAAGGTAGGCATACCCTCTCGCCTCAGGAGTGGAGTTGCGTATCTCATCACTCCGTTGACTTTGACTCTCTTTGTCCCTTGCTCGAGGAGGGCTATAGCGTAAATGTCTTCCTTGGAACGAATGTCTTTCTTTTCGTTCTTAAAGGGCATTGTCTCTAGTGTCCATAGCCTCTCGACATGCTGTAGGAGGGTGGTGTCTTCTTCTGTCACTCTGGAGTGGAGGCAGCTAGTGGCTGCTGTTCGGTTAAGAGACTTAGCGAGGGGGCCTTGTAATGTCCATCCTAGGCGGGTCTCGACTGCTGCAGGACAGCCTCTGGGCCCTGTGTGGACCCGGTCTATCGGGACTATGAGGTCTGCATGGTCGGAGCCTATCAGCAGGGTCGGGGTGGCACCGTCTATGAGCGGGATAGGTAGTTGACGCAGGTGCACATATTTATCCATCAGCTTGGCGATGGGGTAGGTGTACTGCGACAGGCCTATTTCTTGGCTGGTGAAAGCATTAGTAATCCTATACCGTCTCTCTGGCTGCCCGCTTGCTGCGATAGTGAAGGAGACATTCTCGCCCTTTATCGTCTTTAGATCTCTTCTTATTGTCCGAATCGTCATCTGGTTTTCGCTCCCCCGCAGCCCCAGCTGGGCCGCAGCGGACGCGAGGAGAAGGGTCTTCTCTGACCCGTCGTCAAGGACGGCGTAAGTGTCCATGACCTTGTCTTGGTAACTCAGTGTTACGCGGACCACCTTTAAGAGCACCCGGGCGCCCCCGCTGCTGGCGGGGTCAATGTACATAACACTTGCCTTTGTGCTGCTTGAGGGTGCAGGCTTTCTTCTGTTACTGTCGTGTAGGACATCTAGGTGGGCTCCGTCACACCGACTACACCTCTTCTTTAAGCGGCAATCGGCTGCCATGTGACTGCGCGCACATCGGTAACAGCGTCGGTTGGACTTTATCCATTGACTCACCTCGTCGGCGGTCATCTTCTTGAACGTGTCACATTGTGACAACCAGTGTTCCTTTTCGCAGTACGGGCACACCATCTTCCACTTCTCTTTCATCGAGGGGGTACTGTGGTTCTTGCTGCTCGGTACTGATTCTGATTGGTGCATGACGGTCACCAATCTTCGGCCATCGTTTGCTCTCCTAGGTCCCTCTCTGGAGCTTGGGGTGCTCCGCATGAACGTATCCAACCGTAGGCTGTTGACTTCTCTCGCCAGGAAGTCGGCTAGGTCTGGGAGGGATGGCTCGGGACCGTTAGGATCACGGTGGTCTCTTTGCCGCCTGAAGCGCTCTTGTCGGGCGGGCGGAAGCTTCTCTAAAATCCTCTCGACATTAGAGTTCGCGTACAGTTCGTGCATACCCTTTTCTCTTTGCGCCCCCAGCATCCCTACCAGGGATTGTACCTTGATAGACAGGTCATCTAGTGAGCGATTGTCTGTGGCTGGGGGTAGGCGGTCAATATGCCTTATCTCTTGTATTACGTAGTCCCATATGCGTCCATATCTTTGGTCGAGTGCTGCTAGAGCCGCTGTGTATGGGGTAGTAGAGGTGGCATAGGCCAGCGCTATATTGTGCGCTCGGGGCACCTTGAGGTGCTTCAGTAGGATAGCATACTTGTACGGTTCATCAGCTACATCGGACATCATTGTCTCTAAGCACATTCGTAGCTCCGTGTACTGTGCTCTGTTCTCGTGGGTGAAGTCCGGAAACGTCGGTGTGCCAATGTATGATGCCATGGATGGCTGGCACATCGGTGAGCGTTGGAAGAGAGGCCTCCTAGGCGAGTCTCCTCTTACGCCTCTTGGTGGGCTGGTGCCTGCTGGGTACCATGGCCCGCGTATCCAGGTGCTATTCCTCGGGGCTGGTCGTGCGTCAAGCTCACCCGTGAATTGAGTCAGGGGTCTGTAGCGCAGAGCCGCGGGGGTAGAGCCTGGGCTGTACTGGACCTCCTGGTCCTGTGGAGTACTGTGCTGCTGTCGGGCTTGACTCTCCTCCTCTCCCTCTTCTTCTTCCTCTGGCAGGTCCTCTAGATCCTGTAGTCGTCTATTTAGCCTCTCCGCGGTGTAGACCGTTTCTTCCTTGTAGCTGGTCCTCGCGTGGACCGGTCGGGGAAGGAGTTCGGAGGGGGGTATAGGCTCTCTCTGGTGGTCGGGCTCAGGGTCGCTTGATCGGGTAGGGGAGGGTGCCCTTGACCCTTGTCTTGACGAGGCCCTGGAACCCCGTGCGGAGGGAGGGGGTGTTGCCCTGGCGATCAGCTGCTCCATTATCTGCGCTTGTAATCGGTCGCGCTCGGCTTCGCGCTTGGTGAGAGCGAGGTCGCGCTTCGCTTCTCTTTGGGCACCGGCAGCGGCGCGCTGGGCTTCGGCGGCGGCGCGCTCTGCTTCTCTTTGGGCACCGGCAGCGGCGTGCTGGGCTTCGGCGGCGGCGCGCTCTGCTTCGGCCCGGTCTCTTCCCATATTCTCTTCCGTCTGAAGGCGTCTAATCTCTAGACGTATACGATCTTCGTCGCTCCGTTGCTGCGCTTTAAGGCGTTCTCTTTCCATGGAAGAATGTTCGCGCTCACTAAGCATCTGTGCTTGGAGTCGATCGCGCTCTGTTGAGGCTGCTAGGCTGGCGAGGAATGCCTGTGCCAGCATCTTGTCCGCCTCGCTGGGGGAAGACGCTGGTTGAGGTGATCCGCTCCTGGCAGTACTCGTTGGAGATCTGTTCTCCTGTGGCGAGTCCTGGAGATCCATCTCCGGGGTGCTCTCCTCTTCTTGTAGCGGGTAGAGTTCCATCCCTGGAGAGCTGTCTTTATCCTGGAGCTCTCCGGGGACTACTTCTTCGGTCTTGGCGGGGGGTAAAGTCGTGTCAGGTCCCTCCTGGTCCCTACCGTGAGCTTGGTCAGTTACGTTAGAACCCACTAGGGCCTCTATTGGCGGGGTAGCCTGGGCGATAGGGTCGGACATAATTTTACTATCTACTTTTTCCGCGTTTACCGTCTGTAGAAGGCTAGGTAGTATATTGGCAATGTAATCCTCTAAGTACTGAGGTGTCTGCCGTCTACGCTGCGGGCGATCTACTTTAGGAGAACCGTTTTGTGGAGTGTTCATCATAGGCCATGTCAATATTAATACCACTATATTAATATTACACTAGTTACCCTCCGGCTCGAAGGACCAATTGTAACTGAGGGGTACAATTCCCTGACTGTATTGATAAGTATGGTATCATTAAACCACTACCGCTTTATGTACTTTAATTACTGGCCATACAGTACACGATATATGAATATGATGAACACTTCCCACAATGAAATCGGTTCCACACAAAGGTATAATCAAGTATTTAATGGAGCAAAAGGTACATAATATACTTTACATTATTCTTTGAATGCACTTGTAAGGCAAAGGAATGTGCGTAGGCAAATCAACAATGAATGTCCATTCTCTGGTTACGCAGGAGGTAATCATACAACCTGAATCTTAGGGAATTATATCTATGGTACACTAGTAATATAGCGGGAGATACTGGAAGGGTCCCCCTGGTTGTAAGCCAGCAGGGGTAGAAGATCTGTCGGTAGTAGAGAGTCTGGTCAACGATGACTAAGGAGACTCCAGGTACAGGAGCCGGTGCAATAGCCTCTTGATCCACAGACGAATACAGCTGTTCTCCGTAGACTGTAGCTCCACAGTGAAGAAAGCTAGTCGGCCTCAGGCTCTCTGAGGCGCCGACTCGACTTGACTCCTCGCGGGGTAAATCCAACACGTGCAGGCGTCGGCGATTATCCGCTCCATAAATCACAGGACCAAAGCAAATATATTCCAGCCGCAAAGGGCTATGTAGTCGTCGGGTAGATTAATCCAGTGTACATGTCCATACGGTTCTCGTCTAGGTCTCCTCGGGTGAAAGCGCCATGTGGTCAGCCCAGCCTGGATAAGAACTCTAGCTAATACGAGGAAGCGTTGGGGATGCTGGTCACTGTAGAACTTTAGCCGCACGATACACTATACACAAATAGACTATTATTGACTTAATAGAAATATGTCGCACTCGACGGTATAGCGCCAAACTCTGACAATTCAGTTATTAATTCGCACGCGGTCTCAATGCTCTATTCTGGGGCCAAACAGGCCATACTTCACCGCACGTTGTATCGTGGGTGAGGCTTCAACTTATTGGTATTTATATGCACGGTGAACAAACTAGTGCCAATCTCATTTCTGTCGCGTATCCCTGGGCAAGGCCGGGCATGTCCAGACATGTCTTGACGGTGACTTTGAACCTGACTCCGGAGGCCGGTCCCTGGCGCCGGTGGACCGCTGTCCAATAGGAGAATTAAATATTATGGTCTGTAGTAGGCTAAAGGGATATTCCGTGTATATGTACAAGGAATATACAAGGGATATCAAACGATATACAAATACTATGCAATATATATATCAATAAATAAATATATATATTCGGTTTAATCTGATCCTTTGTAACATGTACAGTATATACACACATATATACACATATACCCTGATATACACACACACACACACACACACACACACACACACACACACACACACACACACACACACACACACACACACTCAAACATAAACATAAAGACGGACAACACGCTCATCACAGACAAGCTGGATGTAGCCAATTACTTAAACATTTTCTTCACAAACATAGCCACAACACTGGTAAACAAACTACCCTCCCACTCAGGGCATTATGGGGTAGAACACATAGTAGCTTACTACAAAAACCTAGGGGTCCGCAAGGACGACTTCAAGCTGGAAATGGTAACAACAGATGAGGTACTCAAAAAACTGAGCGCCCTCCAACCTAACAAGGCCACTGGCCATGACAACATCCCCTCCAAATTCCTCAGAGACTCAGCAGCCGCCATCACCCCAGTCATCACACACACAATAAACCTCTCCATAAAACAGGGACACGTCCCCAAGGACTTCAAAATTGCGAGGGTGACCCCTCTGCACAAAAAGGGCAGCAAATTAGACCCAGGCAACTACCGCCCTGTTTCTATTCTTACCTCCATCTCGAAAGTCATGGAAAAAATTGTCTACGAACAGGTCGAAAAGTACCTAGCGGAAAAAAATCTAATCTACGAATTCCAATCTGGCTTCAGAACATCCCACTCCACTGACACATGCCTTCTCTATTTGAACGACCACATCAAACAAGAGGTGGATGCGGGCAAATACTGCGGCATGGTCATGCTGGACCTACAAAAAGCCTTCGACACTGTCAATCACTCCATTCTGATTGACAAGCTAAAAGCAATTGGTTTTGATAGTCTATCAGTGAGCTGGATGCAATCCTACCTTGAGGGGAGGGAACAGATGGTGGAGGTAAACGGTACCCTATCCCCCCCCTCCCAGTGAGCTGTGGTGTTCCACAAGGAAGCATACTAGGACAGCTACTGTTCCTAATTTATGCAAATGACATGTCATCAGCTTGTGACTGCAACTTGTTCCTGTTTGCGGATGACTCAGCCCTGCTGGTCTCTGACAAGAACAAGTTACAGGTTGAAAAAACCCTCAGCTCGGAACTAGGCAAAATCTGCATATGGCTCGCTGATAACAAACTATCATTACACATGGGCAAAACAGAGTCCATTCTCTTCGGTTCAAATAACAAACTCAGCAAGACCGACGGCTTCTCAGTTACAGTGGGTGACAATATTGTCACAAGGAAAGATGAAATTACCTACCTGGGTTCCATCCTAGAGGCTAATCTTTCCTGTGACAAAATGGCATCCAATGTAATAAAAAAAGTCAACCAACGAACTCGATTCTTGTACCGGATCTCTTCTCTGGTAAACAAGAATACCCTGAAGACTCTGGCAGGAGCACTCATTCAAGGGTACTACGACTATGCTTGCACCTCATGGTACCAAAGCACCTCAAAGGCGCTAAAAACAAAATGACAAACATCTCAAAACAAACTGGTCAGACTACTGCTTGACCTTACTCCTAGAACCCACCTCACCCCTGCCCACTTTGACAACCTAGGATGGCTTAGAGTAGACGACAGAGTACAGCAACTTGCAATGGGCCTGGTCTACAAGATACACTACACCAGGGGTTCCCAAACTTTTCAGGCCGCGACCCAAAAATAACGGGGTCAGAGAGCCGCGACCCCCACTATTATAGGAGGTAATTTTTTTTCTTTTCTTTTAATATATATATATATATATATATATATATATATATATACGGTTGTGACAACGTCACCTCAAACTTCGATGCCCCGAGTGGGAGTCGAACCCCGGTCTCCCACACCGCAGGCAGCAACACAGACCGCTATACCAAGAGGTGAATCCACTACTTCGCAACGTGTCTATCTGTCTTTGAGGATGTGAGAGTGAGTTTAACCCATAGCACCGCTACTCACCCCAGTCCTTCTTGACTGCGCTTCACGATACCATCCGTTACACTCACCCTCTCAAACTCACTCCACTCCACCCAAGGCACTTCGATGCCCCGAGTGGGAGTCGAACTCCGGTCTCCCACGCCGCAGGCAACAACACAGACCGCTATACCAAGAGGTGAATTCACTACTTCGCAACGTGTCTATCTGTCTTTGAGGATGTGAGAGTGAGTTTAACCCATAGCACCGCTACTCACCCCAGCCCTTCTTGACTGCGCTTCACGATACCATCCGTTACACTCACCCTCTCAAACTCACTCCACTCCACCCAAGGCACTTCGATGCCCCAAGTGGGAGTCGAACCCCGGTCTCCCACACCGCAGGCAGCAACACAGACCGCTATACCAAGAGGTGAATCCACTACTTCGCAACGTGTCTATCTGTCTTTGAGGATGTGAGAGTGAGTTTAACCCATATTACCGCTACTCACCCCAGTCCTTCTTGACTGCGCTTCACGATACCATCCGTTACATATATATATATATATTTTTTATAAATGGAAATGTATGGTTGAAACATGCACACGTTCAAACGCACACACACTAATAAGCATTGGAGGCTTTTAACTAGGGCCGGACTGGGGAAATCATTCAGGCCAGGAAATATAGTGCAAAATATAGCCCCAGTCAGGCAATTTTTTAAGCAGGACATTTCTTGTTACAAAGCATTTTTTTATTTGTACCCTTTAAATGCCAGTGTTTGTGGTGGCATCACAAATTATTGTTAAAAAACAGGCTAGCAGGGGAGCTCCAGTAGCTCACCACGTACCGCGAGTGCTATTTCAGCGCCGTGGACAACCGTGCTCGTCACGGATCTGGGGCTGAGCGCGTTCGAATCCCGGACGGCAGCCGTGCCTTTCCCAGAGTGTCTTTCCCCCCATCTGAACCCTTTCAGCCTGCTTCTGTCGGTCGAACTTGACCAAGTATGAATGCGATGAAAAAGCGATAAACGCTAAAAGAACCAGCTGACTGGTCAAAGTAAAAAAAAAATAAAAAACAGGCTAGCATATGTATGATTAGCAACCACACTGATTTTGATGGATTTTCAGTTTTTTTGTAATGTCAGATTGAAAATAATACAATCTTTTATTCAACTTCAGCCCTGATCATAACACCACATATTCATTTTATAATTCTAACCCTTTAAATGCCAGTGTGTGTGATGGCATATATTTGCAATATATCAAATGCAAAGTAGATTTTTCTGGGGGGGATTATTACAGGCTAGCATGTGTCAATGATTAGCAACAACAGTTTTTTGTAAGGGTCCCGCCTCCACCAATCACATGCGGCTCCTTTTGTGTGTGTGTGTGAGAGCAAGAGAGAGAGAGAGAGAGAGAGAGAGAGAGAGAGAGAGAGAGAGAGAGAGATCGTTCTCCAACTTGTGTGAGTTGCAGTGATCTCCTGGTTGTTCCCCACCTAGGTTATCTAACTATTGCGCTGCTCCAACTAGAAACACTGTCCTGGCCTGCTTCTAAGTTCAGTGACCTGACTGAAAAAAAAAAAAAAAAAAAAAAATTGATTTTTTATTTTTATTTTATTTTTTGAAATCATCTTGCGACCCCTCCGCGGCGGCTCGCAACCCTCCTGTGGGTCGCGACCCCGACTTTGGGAACCCCTGCACTACACGACCAAGGTACCCATGTACATGTCAAAATACTTCCCAAAGGTCAGTGAATACCACGATCACAACACCAGAGGGAGCTCCACAAATCATGTTAAACCCAGATTCGGCTCAAACAAGGGACTAAACACGTTTTGCAATTATGCCACATCAATGTGGAACGCCCTACCCAAAGCTGTAAAGGAATGTGAATCACTACCAACTTTCAAAACCACTCTCAAAGAACACCTACGGGAGACTGCAATTCAAAACTGGCCCCTGTAAATGTCCTAACCCAACCCCCTCCAATGTACAGTAAATTACCTAGTATGGTTTTGTCAATATTCCAATGTACAGTTTTGCTTGTACAGTTGTACAGTGTCCCCCCCCCCCGCCACCCACCCAACCACACCCAACCTTCTCCAATGTACAGTTTTTACGTCAAATGTATACATACTCTCTTTTCTGGACTCTTTTTGTATCACAAACAGTACTGTATTTGCAAATCTGGTATGTCATAAATGTATAGATGTAGCAGTACTGTCTATCTGTATGTCATGTATGTCATATATGTCCTGATGAATTGAAAATGGGGGACCCTGATGTAAACAAGACGAAAGTCTTTCTCTGGTCTGCATCCCCTTAACAATTGTGTGTATTGAGCTGTACTGTATTGTACCCATTCTGCAATCTGTTAATAAAGTTTTCAATCAATCAATCAATCAATCAACACACACACACACACATGTACACACACAGAAGAGAGAGATTAGGGATGCACATTGTGTCACATTATGCAAAACACGCCCCTTTTAGTTTATTTGATTGTAACCACGCCCCCTTTTTTAGATGATTTATGACCCCTTAGGGCTTCTCTGGTTGGTCGAGAGCTTCAAGGAGGCGGGACATCCGGTTTAGGAGGCGGGACATCCGGTTTCGGAAGGGGAGGGGGTTATAAGGGCGGGGACTTCCGGTTTCAGAATTTTTTTCAAAATAAACGTTTTTTTAATTTAACTTTTTTTTCAAAATAAAAGTTTTTTATTTTCAGATTGTATTTGTGTATTCCAAGGTTTTCCGAATAAACATTTCAGAATGTGTGTATTTGTGTATCTTAAGAATACGTATTTGTGTATTCCAAGGTTTTCAGAATAAACATTTCAAGTGTGTGTGGGGAATTAAGAATAAGTGTATGTGTTCAGAATGTGTGTGTGTGTATGTGTGTTTTCTTGGATAAATGCAAGAGAGTGTTTAGACACTTGTGTGGAGGAATTAAGAAAAATACATTGTGTCTGTTTAAGTAGAGAATGCAGTGGTATGGTTTGAGCAGAAAGCATTCTCCCTTCTGTTTCTGTCTACCTCTCAGTAGACTGAATATCTCTCCCTCTCAGTAGACTGTCTCCACTCCGTAGGCTGAAATGACATTCAGAAAACATTAGAGTGGTTCTGACACTCCACCAGCGCTATGACATCCCCTTCGCTGTCATAGAAGGAGGGAGAATGACGATAGCGAATAGGAGGGCTCAAAACTACTGTATGCACTTTCTGTCACTGGCAACAGATTTACGACCTTCCGACTTCCCCTTTCTGCAGAGGCATGTGTGTGTGGGTGTGCATGTTTGTGTCTGTTTTCTTGGAGAATGCCCAATGCATGTTAGGGGGATATTTTTTAAGAAAAATACAATGTCACAATCTTTAGACATTTGTGTTCAGAAAATTACAAATGTAGTGTGCCTATATTTTAGTTTCTTGGGTTTCCCTTAGTGATCATGTCTAAATAAAAAGAAAATACAAATGTAAGTGAATAATAGGCTGATGTTGTTTGAAAAAAGAGTGATAACTTGTAAATAGGGGTTCTAACTAACCACAATAAGTATGTATGTATGTATGTATGTATGTATGTATGTATGTATGTATGTATGTATGTATGTATGTATGTATGTATGTATGTATGTATGTATGTATGTATGTATGTATGTATGTATGTATGTATGTATGTATGTATGTATGTATGTATGTATGTATGTATGTATGTATGTATGTATGTATGTATGTATGTATGTATGTATGTATGTATGTATGTATGTATGTATGTATGTATATGTATGTATGTATGTATGTATGTATGTATGTATGTATGTATGTATGTATGTATGTATGTATGTATGTATGTATGTATGTATGTATGTATGTATGTATCTATTTCTTGGAGAATATCATAATCTTTTAGACACTTGTGTTCAGAAAAAAGTTTCAGAATAAGTGTATATGTTCAGAATAAAGTTTCAGAATAAGTGTATAGGTTCAGAAAATACAAATGTATTCCCTTAGTGATCTTTGTGTGTCAAAGTGCACCATTTCATTAGCCTGCAGGTCTAAGGTTTGAATGTATTGTTAATACGGTCCTGTGAAGCGCTTTATTTAAAATAGATTATTTTAAAAAGGTTGCATTACAGTGGTTTGTATTATTCACATTAATTATTACAATTAAAGATATGATTAGGTATAAAAGTTATATGTGTTAGCTTAAAGAGTTGTGCTGAAAATAAAATGTCTGTGTGGGTGTGTGTCTCTGTTCGGGGGTGTGAACAGGGCCTTCTTAGGTGTCAAAACACCCCATGGGGGCGTGACGTTTAGGGGACATGCAAACTTAGAGTAAAACTCTGTAGAACATTATACTCATAGCATATTTTTAGTTCACAATGGATGGGTTCACAATAAATTTATTGTGAAGACAATGTATTTTTTCTTAAAAAATATTCCCCTAAACATACATTTTCCTAATAAACTAACCTACATTATAACATGCAATACTTTGATGAATATTGTTACACAGCTGACAGAGTTGTATTATAATTATAATTTGGATAGTCAGCTAAATGACTAAATGTAAATGGTGTAATACCAACTATTTGACAGTTTGGGACACGGTGGTGATTCTTATTTCTTATTTCGTAAAACTAATACAATGTTGACTGGAAAATGAGTCTTTGACGAGGTTAAGAGGTTACAGATCTGAGAAAGACTTTAGTCTTGTTTACATCAGAGTCCCCCATTTTCAATTAATCAGGGCATACATGACATACAGATAGACAGTAATGCTACAGTAATGCTACAGATAGACAGTAATGCCAGACATTTTAGGACATACCAGATTGCAGATACACCAGTGTTTGTGATAACTTGTAAGGGTGTGTCTGTCCAAGCTGCTTTAACTGTTTCAATAGGGGTATTTCATCTGTCTTAAATTAAGACTTATTTTTGGATATAGATCACTTCAAAGCATGAATGTCCATCTACTGTATCAATGCTAGGCCTACATTTATAATGCATTTTTAGGTCAAATACCCCTTTTTAGCATGGTTCAAACCTCACCCCAACACATCTAACCCCAATTTATGTCACAGTATCCTGAAATAGCACAGAGTTTGGGTAGAAGGCCTTCTATGATAGCTAGGTCTGTAATGGACTTTCAAAAACTTTGAAACTGTAGGCCCTCAATACCCTCTATCCTCTTTTTTACCCCGAAAAACCCATTCAATATAGTTTGCTGTACCTCAAATGTAATGTTCAGAAAATATGTCTCAGTGAGCGTTCTGTGTATTTTTAGGTGTCATTTGGACCCAAGGTCTAACTAAGAAAGGGATCTATGATCTCAAATGACTACATGGTAAACAACTTTCGTGAAAGAATTGGAACTATATTGTGGTACACACGAGTAATTCAGACATAATATTTGCAAATAGTATTCTTCTAAACAATGCAAGGCATAAATCTTTGTATCTAATGTATACAATATGCAATTATATCATTGTCACCTGAAAACATATTGCAGGATATTTAACAGAAACTATGGTAAATGTAAAGAACATGATAACACATAATCCTAATGAATTCTGAATTTTTGTTTATTGGCTGAGGGTCAATGATACACATAAATTATAAGCATCTAAAACATTGAAACTGACCGATACAGTTAAAATAGTTTTTAGCCACACTAAATATTTGTGTAATATACTCAATATTATGGACCTGCATTACATCCTACAGTTACACACAGCATGAAATATTCAATCAACACAAAGATGACGGTTCTAGGGTAAATAAAATGTAATTCAGTCAACATATATATCTGAGTTAGTAGGGGCTAGGACAGGGGTCGGCAATTAGGTTTGCCCACGGGCCAAATTTTCCCTAAGCCATTGTGTGGCGGGCCAATGATAATGAAAAATGTTTAACTCTGTCAAAATAAACGACATATACATGTTTGCATTGTCTTTTTTCTATTATAAAGTGCCTCTCACACAGTGCATAACACATGAACAGATCAGTCATTTGATTTTAATGCAGGTGCTCGCATTATAAATCGAATGTATTATTATTAGTATAACACATGAACAGATCAGTGTGCATTTGATTTGAAGCACCACGGCGGGTGTATTATACATCGAATGTATTATTATTATTATTATTATTATTATTATTATTATTATTATTATTATTATTATTATTATTATTATTATTATTATTATTATTATTATTATTATTATTATTATTATTATTATTATAACACATGAACAGATCAGTAGGGTGCATTTGATTTGAAGCACCACAGCGGGTGTATTATACACATTGAATGTACAACTCACCATAATGCAGGCAGACCTGGGCTTATTATTGTTTCTGCTTTGGTCCTCCAAAATCCATGCTAATGTTTGAAATATGTCAAATGTCCACTCGCGTTAAATGCCCACCCATGTCCACCCAACTAGAACACAGTTGCTTGCTTCATTGAACCCATTCTGCAATCGGTTAATAAAGTTTTCAATCAATCAATCAATCAATCAGCCTCGTGTTGCCATGTGAACACGCGAGAGACACCGGTTGCGATAAACCCGTATTTTAAATATGACTCCTCGTTTTGTTTGTGTCTTGGAAGTCGTAGTTTCCTCTTCTGGCTCCTGAGTTGGTATTTCCTCTTTGCAAGAAGCTACCTAAAGATGTTTGTTTTGTTTTGTTTTTACTAAATTTAACTAACGTGGTTTAGTTGAATTAAATTAGCTGACGCACGCCCTGGGGGATCACTGCACCGGAAAAGAGAAACTATAAGAATTTCCCATTGGTTCTCCGAGTCCACGTGATCATTTCTAGCATTTCAATTGGCTATAGTGACAATTGCTCACAATGTTTCCTTCCACCTATGTATGCGAGTCATCCTTTTCATCAATGAATGCGATAAAGACATCTCAGAGGAACCGACTGACGCATAAAAGCTTTGAGAACTGCCTGCGGATTAAAGTGACGAGATGCCACTTTTCACTCTAAACTAAAGTGAATACTAAGCCTGCTATTGCCAAATTGTTTAAAGTTTAATTGCATTGTTTTTGCAATGTTTTTAATTGCATTACTGTTTAATGCCAAATTGTATTTTTCATTTAATTCAAATACCTATAGCGCCGTCATTTCAGGAGCTTCTTCAAGCACTCTTTTTCTTTAAAGTTAATTGCATTGTTTTTGCATTGTTTTTAATTGCATTACTGTTCACATGCATGTGTGGTGCCGTCAGTCATGAGTAAAGATAAAGCTTGAATGATTTACTGAACTGGTGTTTTTATTTCATGGACTCACGTTTCCCATTTCAGCACCAGCTCACTTTGAGCAAGCATATACGGTACATTGCACTCACCTGTTATTCACTCTCAACATGGATAAAACATAAAGTATGCATATAATAAAAAGAATATATATATATATATCAAATATAATATTAATATAATATAAATATAATAATAATAATAAAAAATAAAAAAAATGATTAAAATAAAATAAATATCATATTCTCAAAATAAACTGACGGGCCAGAAATTATTGCTGGCGGGCCAATTTCGGCCCGCGGGCCGCCTATTGCCGATCCCTGGGCTAGGAGATAGGTAATGTTTTGAAAATATATGTGAGGGTCTGTGTGTGTGTGTGTGTGTGGGGGGGGGGTGTGTGAAATGGGCCCCCTTAGGTGTTAAAAAACCCCACATGGTGGTGATAAGTTTAACAGTCTAGAGGACATGCCTACTTAGAGCAGAACTATGGAAGGGTTCACATAACATAATTATGCTCTCTACTGGACTGTGTAACAATAATGCACAAAGTAGATTCAAGAGAACATGCAAATTATCTATTAATTTCAGTTTACATGTCTGAAAATTTGTCCTGTTCCCTGACCATATGACAGTCGAAGGAAACTCAAGATATTGTATGAGGTGTTTTTAAAAGGGCGAAATAACTATTTTTAGTAGATTTAATCATTAGTCAGAAGGATAATGGTATTTTGTCAAGGGGGTGACATATATCACCCCCATGACACATCCCTACTTTGTAAGACAAACAGCTTTGGTGCTGTAATTACAGTGATTAGGCTCGTTTGCCTGTCTTCATTTTTTATCAATCTGCTTTTTGTGTATTTTTAGGTGTTTGGTTATGTTTTATCTGTCATTTGGACCAGGTCTAACTCGGAAAAAAGGGGTCTATGATCTCAAATGACTACCTGGTAAAAAGTATACCAATTGTCATGCAAGAATGCAACTCTAATGTGCTACATAAGTAAAACAGACTATTTGCAAACAGCATTGTTCTAAACAGTGTATTACAAAATCTTTTTGTATCTACTATAGACAGTTTGTATTTATATCTTTGTCATATGAAAACATGTACTTTGGTAAAAACATGATATCACATAATCCTATTGAATTCTGAATTTTTGACTGTCAATGATACACTTAAAAACAGACATGTCAACATAGTTTTTCTACCTGTTTACACAATGATAAGGTAAAAACAATACAGATGTATTTTTTTGAAGTTTACTACGCTCAAGCCCCAAAGGTATTTTCTTTAACCTGTTCTAAGGTATATTATACAACTAGCACATTTCTGAATTACTTTGCAGAACAGCGTCTAGTTTTTTAGCCACACTAAATATTTGTGCAATAAGAAAGCCCCCTGAGTTTTATGCTCTCAATATTTCGATAAGCATTCAATTCTACAGTTACACACGATAGGAGCTATTCAAACAGCTCAAAGATGATAATTCTAAGGCAAATACATTTTAACTCACTCACCATAGTTAGTGTATAGTATGGCTAACATGTATGAAAGTAACATAAAGCCATTATTAGAGTTGTTGATACAATATTATAATTCATGATAATTATGCAGAAAAAAGCTAAATACAGAGTATTATCGGCGGAGGTTGTTTGCTCATAGTCCCCAGATGATCGAAGGAAATTCATTTTAAGAACCATTTAGCATGAAACATCTTAAAACAAAGATGTATTTTTATTCATTATAACCATGAAAATAATGCAATGTTAGGTTTTACCGTGATTATAGTGTTCACAGATAGGAATGTATCCAGGACGGGGTCCTTTATACATCAGTAACCCTGAACAGACTTGTGAAGTCAGAGATAGGAATGTATCATTCAAATTCAATTATCCAAATGTACTCAGTTTGAGTCAAATTTACTCTGTGAAATTTACTGTGTAGCAAAAACAATTCATATTGTTTTCAGTGATGGCCTGGTTGATAGCTACATTGTCGACATGTCTTATTTCTACATGAAAGTTATGCATTGTTCACCCAATAAATATGCTATTTGTGAAAAATAATGTATAATATCTGGACTGATTCACAGTGCCCTAGGTAGCGATACACTGTACCCTGCTACAGGGGGTATAGTGGATCGATTATATTTTGTATGAAACACCTTAAAACAATGAGGCATTTCATTTATAATATCAAAAAATGTAAAAAGAGTTCTAGTAATATATTTCACTTTAAAAACGTGTACAAAAAAGATAAATATCCAACTCCTGCTATGGGAAGTACGCCTTTTACTATACATAGCAAATGTTATGGTATGTTTTATTGTAACTGTTTGACTGTTTGGTTGTTTTAGTGCAAGACTGCTGCATCATCTAAGAAGGGTCTGAGGTGCATTTTCGTCCTATCGATAGGTTTTTATATACCTTTGCAAGGATATGTATGACTGTGTTGCATTCATTTATTTTAAATTTGTTGGACTTTATGGTATTTATGATTTATTGTGGTACTTCTTCTTGAATTGTTTAAAGAAGATGTGTTTGACCCGAGGGGTCATTAATGTATGTATTGTAGGACCTTACAAATAAATCTGATTTGATCATGATCCCAACAAATGGTAAAATATTTTCAAGCATTACATTTAACAGACAGTGGTGACATTTTGAAGTTTTAAAGGGTTCCAATTCACAGAGGTGAAGATAGTTACACAACTGGATAATATTTTCTATTTTTAAACATCTATAACTGTAAGGAGGAACTTAAAATCATTCAAAACAATTATTACATCTTGAGGTAGAATGAAACGCAGTTGGGTATATTATAAAACATTTATTAAAAAATATTGCAGATCATGCTGTAACCTTTTTTTTATCAATAATATAAGCGTGGATAACATCGATAATATGGTTAATATCTAAAGTTTCTAAACACTTATGATTTTTCAGCTTAAAAGCACACCATTTTATTGATTGTACAGAACCATAAAAACATTTCATTACAGAAAACAATCATCTCTCAGGGATACATTTTTAGTAGTAGGGTATATTCGACATGAATCCCCCTACATCCAGGTAGAGGTTCTCGATATTATTCTCGGAGGATTCCGTAATACGATTTTGGGAGTTGTGGCATTGCCTCCATGAACTCGCCTACAGCGATGTAGATATCATCCTTGTCGATCTCAGGGTACTCTTCTAGATTATCCTTAATAATTTCTTTCAGACATTCACTATTCTTAACTGTTTGGAACTCGTAAAGCAACCCTTCACAGATTCCTTGCAGCCGCGTTGATGTTGGGATGGGTAAACTCACACGGCCAATTAGGGTGGTTATTACCGGTATCAGCTGGGGGCTCCACAGCATTGTCAACAATGCCGCTTCGTTGACCCTGTAATATAGTGGTGCTTCGAACAGACATTCATGATGCCTCTGACTAGGGTGTCTAATACTACAGCCGTAGCAGTTCACGGTGAGATGTTGATCGCTACAACACCTCAGTATTCCGGCCATAACTAATTTAATATTAGCTATCATTAGATAGTCCAGAAAGCCGGTTCTCTCGTCCACCATTACAGGGAGTAATGCAAGTCTTCTCGATGGCGAGGGTGATTTCTGGGCTCCATCACAGACCTGTATTTCTTCCGGGTACCCTGATTCAGGTGTGTGTGCCCTCCAAGGGCTACCAGGGATCCTTGAGGTGGCTAGAGGGGTATAGACAGCCTCTGCAACGAGGGCATCGAGGGTGTCGACGATGGTCTCCTGTGATGACAGGTCTGGTGCTTCAGGGGAGGGGGTATCGTATAGACAGGCAGGTATCTGTACCCCCGGCGATGTAGTACAGGTTAGAGGAATGTACAGTAGCGGAGAGCTGGGTTCTTCCGACTCCAACCCATATGTGGAGTCAGTGTAGAGATCTTGTGGGGAGAAAGTCATGATTGCTATCTAACAGTACATATGCACTGTAAGTCTTTTAAAAAGGATGATTTAGGGGTGACACGCCCCCTCCGGCACCTCCTTGGTGAGAGAGTAACGCTCCATGTCCCCTGATTTGCTGGCTGGAAGGAGCCTTCTTCTAAGACGTTCCAGGTCTGTCCTCACCTTAGCCCCTTCGTTAGTAGCCGTTCCACATGTCCGTAGACATTCTAGCCAGGCTGTTACCGGAACTGAGAAGAGGAAATACTTGCGAGCTGAATCAATGTACCTTGAGAAGATGGTTAGATCAGTCTCTACACCATGTGCAGGACAATTTTTTATAGATATCCTACCCTCGTAATGCACATCCCCCAGCTCTGCCTCGCCTATTACCAGGGTGAATATCTGCCCGTCTTTAAGCGTTCTAGCAGCATCTCCATCCATAGACTCATACGATGCTTTTTTTAAATGCCAAAACTCACTCTCCGTTAGGTCCATCACATATCTTCTTACATCACCCTGGAAATTCTCCAAGGGGTTCTTGTAGAACATAACTCTCTCCCATTTAACATCATAAGCTAATCCTAGCACGCCATCATTGAGGGGCCATATCTCGGTGTAAAACAAGCCCTCAAATCTGGATGGTGCAAGTAACTCTGCCTTAAAATGCGCTACTCGGGCTGACGTTCGTATAGTAGGTGTAGATAGATTAATTGCCATTTAAATTTTTCTAGGGTCTCTCTAAGAGGGAACTCTCTAAATATATAGGTTTCTATCCTACACATACCCCCTCTATAGCGTCATACAGACCCGTCCGCAGCTTCGCCCCCACCCCCATACAGAAATACATCCATCTAGACATACACACCCACACAATCTTTTTGACAGTCACAGTCTTTGACAGAAACTTTTAAGTATCAGCTGTTGTTTAAAGTATCAGCGTCGTAGAATAGGAAATGGGGAATCTGTGAAGGGTTGCTTTACAAGTTCCAAACAGTTAAGAATAGTGAATGTCTGAAAGAAATGATTAAGGATAATCTAGAAGAGTACCCTGAGATCGACAAGGATGATATCTACATCGCTGTAGGCGAGTTCATGGAGGCAATGCCACAACTCCCAAAATCGTATTACGGAATCCTCCGAGAATAATCATGTCGAATATACCCTACTAAAAATGTATCCCTGAGAGATGATTGTTTTCTGTAATGAAATGTTTTTATGGTTCTGTACAATCAATAAAATGGTGTGCTTTTAAGCTGAAAAATCATAAGTGTTTAGAAACTTTAGATATTAACCATATTATCGATGTTATCCACGCTTATATTATTGATAAAAAAGGTTACAGCATGATCTGCAATATTCTTTAATACATTTTTTATAATATACCCAACTGCGTTTCATGCTACCTCAAGATGTAATAATTGTTTTGAATGATTTTAAGTTCCTCCTTACAGTTATAGATGTTTAAAAATAGAAAATATTATCCAGTTGTGTAACTATTTTCACCTCTGTGAATTGGAATCCTTTAAAACTTCGAAATGTCACCACTGTCTGTTAAATGTAATGCTTGAAAACATTTGACCATTTGTTGGGATCATGATCAAATCAGATTTATTTGTAAGGTCCTACAATACATACATTAATGACCCCTCGGGTCAAACACATCTTCTTTAAACAATTCAAGAAGAAGTACCACAATAAATCATAAATAAACCATAAATACCATAAAGTCCAACAAATTTAAAATAAATGAATGCAACACAGTCATACATATCCTTGCAAAGGTATGTAAAAACCTATCGATAGGACGAAAATGCACCTCAGACCCTTCTTAGATGATGCAGCAGTCTTGCACTAAAACAACCAAACAGTCAAACAGTTACAATAAAACATACCATAACATTTGCTATGTATAGAAAAAGGCGTACTTCCCATAGCAGCAGTCGGATATTTATCTTTTTTGTACACGTTTTTAAAGTGAAATATATTACTAGAACTATTTTTACATCATTCTACATAAGTTCCATGTTTTGATATTATAAATGAAATGCTTCATTGTTTTAAGGTGTTTCATACAAAATATAATCGATCCACTATACCCCCTGTAGCGGGGTACAGTGTATCGCTACCTAGGGCACTGTGAATCAGTCCAGATATTATACATTATTTTTCACAAATAGCATATTTATTGTATGAACGATGCATAACTTTCATGTAGAAATAAGACATGTCGACAATGTAGCTATCAACCAGGTCATCACTGCAAACAATATGAATTGTTTTTGCTACACAGTAAATTTCACAGAGTAAATTTGACTCAAACTGAGTACATTTGGATAATTGAATGTGAATGATACATTCCTATCTCTGACTTCACAAGTCTGTTCAGGGTTACTGATGTATAAAGGACCCCGTCCTGGATACATTCCTATCTGTGAACACTATAATCACAGTAAAACCTATTATTTATTATTTTCATGGTTATAATGAATAAGAATACATCTTTGTTTTAAGATGTTTCATGCTAAATGGTTCTTAAAATGAATTTCCTTCAATCATCTGGGGACTATGAGCAAACAACCTCCGCCGATAATACTCTGTATTTAGCTTTTTTCTGCATAATTATCATGAATTATAATATTATATCAACAACTCTAATAATGGCTTTATGTTACTTTCATACATGTTAGCCATACTATACACTAACTATGGTGAGTGAGTTAAAATGTATTTGCCTTAGAATTATCATCTTTGAGCTGTTTGAATATCTCCTATCGTGTGTAACTGTAGAATTGAATGCTTATCGAAATATTGAGAGCATAAAACTCAGGGGGCTTTCTTATTGCACAAATATTTAGTGTGGCTAACAAACTAGATGCTGTTCTGCAAAGTAATTCAGAAATGTGCTAGTTGTATAATATACCTTAGAACAGGTTAAAGAAAATACCTTTGGGGCTTGAGCGTAGTAAACTTGTAGAAAATACATCTGTATTGTTTTTACCTTATCATTGTGTAAACAGGTAGAAAAACTATGTTGACATGTCTGTTTTTAAGTGTATCATTGACAGTCAAAAATTCAGAATTCAATAGGATTATGTGATATCATGTTTTTACCAAAGTACATGTTTTCATATGACAAAGATATAAATACAAACTGTCTATAGTTGATACAAAAAGATTTTGTAATACACTGTTTAGAACAATGCTGTTTGCAAATAGTCTGTTTTACTTATGTAGCACATTAGAGTTGCATTCTTGCATGACAATTGGTATACTTTTTACCAGGTAGTCATTTGAGATCATAGACCCATTTTTTCCGAGTTAGACCTGGTCCAAATGACAGATAAAACATAACCAAACACCTAAAAATACACAAAAAGCAGATTGATAAAAAATGAAGACAGGCAAACGAGCCTAATCACTGTAATTACAGCACCAAAGCTGTTTGTCTTACAAAGTAGGGATGTGTCATGGGGGTGATATATGTCACCCCCTTGACAAAATACCATTATCCTTCTGACTAATGATTAAATCTACTAAAAATAGTTAATTCGCCCTTTTAAAAACACCTCATACAATATCTTGAGTTTCCTTCGACTGTCATATGGTCAGGGAACAGGACACATTTTTATCACCACCATGTGGGGTTTTTTAACACTAAGGGGGCCCATTTCACCCCCCCCCCCCACACACACACACACACACACACACACACACACACACACACACACACACACACACACACACACACACACACACACACACACACACACACACACACACACACACACAGACCCTCACATATATTTTCAAAACATTACCTATCTCCTAGCCCCTACTAACTCAGATATATATGTTGACTGAATTACATTTTATTTACCCTAGAACCGTCATCTTTGTGTTGATTGAATATTTCATGCTGTGTGTAACTGTAGGATGTAATGCAGGTCCATAATATTGAGTATATTACACAAATATTTAGTGTGGCTAAAAACTATTTTAACTGTATCGGTCAGTTTCATGGTTTTAGATGCTTATAATTTATGTGTATCATTGACCCTCAGCCAATAAACAAAAATTCAGAATTCATTAGGATTATGTGTTATCATGTTCTTTACATTTACCATAGTTTCTGTTAAATATCCTGCAATATGTTTTCAGGTGACAATGATATAATTGCATATTGTCTACATTAGATACAAAGATTTATGCTTTGCATTGTTTAGAAGAATACTATTTGCAAATATTATGTCTGAATTACTTGTGTACCACAATATAGTTCCAATTCTTTCATGAAAGTTGTTTACCATGTAGTCATTTGAGATCATAGATCCCTTTCTTAGTTAGACATTGGGTCCAAATGACAGCAACAACAATCACCTAAAAATACACAGAACGCTTACTGAGACATATTTTCTGAACATTACATTTGAGGTACAGCAAACTATATTGAATGGGTTTTTTGGGGTAAAAAAGAGGATGGAGGGTATTGAGGGCCTACAGTTTCAAAGTTTTTGAAAGTCCATTACAGACCTAGCTGTAGAAGGCCTTCTACCCAAACTCTGTGCTATTTCAGGATACTGTGACATAAATTGGGGTTAGATGTGTTGGGGTGAGGTTTGAACCATGCTAAAAAGGGGTATTTGACCTAAAAATTCATTATAAATGTAGACCTAGCATTGATACAGTAGATGGACATTCATGCTTTGAAGTGATCTATATCCAAAAATAAGTCTTAATTTAAGACAGATGAAATACCCCTATTGAAACAGTTAAAGCAGCTTGGACAGACACACCCTTACAAGTTATCACAAACACTGGTGTATCTGCAATCTGGTATGTCCTAAAATGTCTGGATGTAGGATTACTGTCTATCTGTATGTCATGTATGCCCTGATTAATTGAAAATGGGGGACTCTGATGTAAACAAGACTAAAGTCTTTCTCAGATCTGTAACCTCTTAACCTCGTCAAAGACTCATTTTCCAGTCAACATTGTATTAGTTTTACGAAATAAGAAATAAGAATCACCACCGTGTCCCAAACTGTCAAATAGTTGGTATTACACCATTTACATTTAGTCATTTTTAGCTGACGCTTTTATCCAAATTATAATTATAATACAACTCTGTCAGCTGTGTAACAATATTCATCAAAGTATTGCATGTTATAGTGTAGGTTAGTTTAAAATGTATGTTTAGGGGAATATTTTTTAAGAAAAAATACATTGTCTTCACAATAAATTTATGTGAACCCATCCATTGTGTGAACAAAAAATATGCTATGAGTATTATGTTCTACAGAGTTTTACTCTAAGTTTGCATGTCCCCTAAACTTCACGCCCCCATGGGGTGTTTTGACACCTAAGAAGGCCCTGTTCACACCCCCGAACAGAGACACACACCCACACAGACATTTTATTTTCAGCACAACTCTTTAAGCTAACACATATAACTTTTATACCTAATCATATCTTTAAGTGTAATAATTAATGTGAATAATACAAACCACTGTAATGCAACCTTTTTAAAATAATCTATTTTAAAGGGGAACTATTTTACTATTTCTTTCACTATTTGGGCACTTTTACACAATTCCTGTGAGTCTATGGAACACCTCTGTAATATATATATTTTTTTTATTCATTGTTTTGTATTTCTAATCAAGTCCTCAAAAACAGCATTTTTCTACCTCAAGATTTCGAGCTGTTTTGAGCCTGGGCTCCTAAACCACTGCGCCGGGCCTGCTGAGCGTCGTGTTCGCCTGAACATTAACATGCAGCAGCGACTATATGACATCACATATAGGCACATTTTCAAACGACTCAGTTCAGTGAGGGTGAATATTGTGAGAGGAGAATTGGAAGAATGCACCAATATGAGAATTTTGAGACATAGATCATATTAATATAAGTTCACATAGCTAGGAAACAATGCTAAACACTCAAAAAGGCCATTTATAAGATAGTTCCCCTTTAAATAAAGCGCTTCACAGGACCGTATTAACGATACATTCAAACCTTAGACCCCCTGCAGGCTAATGAAATGGTGCACTTTGACACCCAAAGATCACTAAGGGAATACATTTGTATTTTCTGAACCTATACACTTATTCTGAAACTTTATTTTGAACATATACACTTATTCTGAAACTTTTTTCTGAACACAAGTGTCTAAAAGATTATGATATTCTCCAAGAAACTAAAATATAGACACATTACATCAATATAACAAAAATAATCACACACACACAGACACACAGACACACATACATACATACATACATACATACATACATACATACATACATACATACATACATACATACATACATACATACATACATACATACATACATACATACATACATACATACATACATACATACATACATACATACATACATACATACATACATACATACATACATACATACATACATACATACATACATACATACATACTTATTGTGGTTAGTTAGAACCCCTATTTACAAGTTATCACTCTTTTTTCAAACAAAATCAGCCTATTATTCACTTACATTTGTATTTTCTTTTTATTTAGACATGATCACTAAGGGAAACCCAAGAAACTAAAATATAGGCACACTACATTTGTAATTTTCTGAACACAAATGTCTAAAGATTGTGACATTGTATTTTTCTTAAAAAATATCCCCCTAACATGCATTGGGCATTCTCCAAGAAAACAGACACAAACATTCACACCCACACACACACGCCTCTGCAGAAAGGGGAAGTCGGAAGGTCGTAAATCTGTTGCCAGTGACAGAAAGTGCATACAGTAGTTTTGAGCCCTCCTATTCGCTATCGTCATTCTCCCGCCTTCTATGACAGCGAAGGGGATGTCATAGCGCTGGTGGAGTGTCAGAACCACTCTAGTGTTTTCTGAATGTCATTTCAGCCTACGGAGTGGAGACAGTCTACTGAGAGGGAGAGCTATTCAGTCTACTGAGAGGTAGACAGAAACAGAGGGGAGAATGCTTTCTGCTCAAACCATACCACTTGGAAGAAAGCATTCTCTACTTAAACAGACACAATGTATTTTTCTTAATTCCTCCACACAAGTGTCTAAACACTCTCTTGCATTTATCCAAGAAAACACACATACACACACACATTCTGAACACATACACTTATTCTTAATTCCCCGCACACACTTGAAATGTTTATTCTGAAAACATTGGAATACACAAATACGTATTCTTAAGATACACAAATACACACATTCTGAAATGTTTATTCTGAAAACCTTGGAATACACAAATACAATCTGAAAATAAAAAACTTTTATTTTGAAAAAAAACGTTTATTTCTGACAATAAAAAAAAACTTATTTTGAAAAACTTTTATTTGGAAAAGAAAGTAAAATAAAAAAAAGTGTATTTTGAAAAAAATTCTGAAACCGGAAGTCCCCGCCCTTATAACCCCCTCCCCTTCCGAAACCGGATGTCCCGCCTCCTAAACCGGATGTCCCGCCTCCTTGACCAATCAGAGAAACCCTAAGGGGTCATAAATAATCTCAAAAAGGGGGCGTGGTTACAATCCATCAAACTTGGCTATATGCCCTTATAAGGTATGACATACCTGGAAGTCCCGCCTCCTTAAACCTCTCGACCAATCAGAGGGCTCAAAAGTTTAAAAAGGGGGAGTGGAAAATCAATCACACTAAAAGGGGCGTGTTTTGCATAATGTGACACATGTGCATCCCTAATCTCTCTCTCACAGACATACTTCTGTCCTACTGTTGAAGCGTTTTATACATTTTATTATGTGTCAACCAGGGGAGACAAACCTTAATAGTCTAACCTTTAAATCTGGAATCCCCATTATCACTGAGACATTCACAACATACACACAATAGTATTGTAGCTTTTTCTTTTTTCCCCAATTGATTTCAGATTCATTCTGCACCCATTTTTTATTTGATGTGGCCAAGAGAACCTGCATTCGGTTTAGTGAAGGTAACCTTTAACACATTGAATGCCCATCACGAGATTTCTCGGATTATTTTTTTATTAGCGATCTGAATTCATATTTCATCAACCGAGTCTACCGTTGGTAATCCTGCCCTGCCAGGCGCTCAGATGTGAAAAAGCGGCCCCTATCGTCTCCCAGATGGTAATGCACCATTTTGGATTGGACTCGATGAAAATGGATGAGAAAAAAAAATCCGGAATCCACATTTTACTTCTCACGCATGTAACCGGAGCCGATCAGATTCATTCTGGACCCTCAGCACAGCGTTTACTATGTGTTTTACTGTATACGTGTGGGATCAATAAAAGGATTGATTTTTGGAATGGCGATCAGGAATTGGAATAATCCATTTGGATACCATCTGATCTCAGGTAAGGAATCTATTTTACCAGTCTTAGGATAATCAGACCCGTTTTCACGGAGATATAAGCTTTTCCCCTATAATGTGATATGGCTGTTTGACTGTAAGATCGATCAGGAACTGAGAGAATCGATTTTCAGCGCGCGGCACCAGCGTGCACACGTACACATATACTATCGATAATCTAGCGTTTATTTGAAAACGATTCATAAATAGGCCGAAAAATTACAAAAAGTAAGAAAACACAAAATCCTTCTCACACAACAATTCTATCTGTGTTGACCATTCGTTTTAAAACCCCAACTCAGGCCAAATGAATGAATGAAGTTTATTTTTCGGTCTTGTTTACAGACAAATCAAAACACACCTGTGTGGACTTACAAAAGGTAAGGAAAAAAGAAAAATATCACAAATGTACATATTCAAGGCAAGCTCACACACAAAATCCAAAATCAACGACCGAAAAAAAGGAATAGGCTGAAGCACATGCTTATTTTTGCCTATCCTTTACAAATTCTTAAAAACGAAATATATATATATTTTTTTTTAAAACTTAATTTTTTAGCGTTTATCGCTTTTCTGGTCAAGCATGACCGACAGAAACAGGTTGAAATGGGATGTAGAGCAGGGGAAGACACTGAGAAAATACGGCGGGTCCGGGAATCGAACTTGTGTACCCCAGATCCGTGACGAGCACGGTTTTCCCCGACGCAGAAATGGCGCCGAGATATGCGGTGAGCTACGGCAGGGGTTCCCAAACTTTTCAGGCCGGGGCCCAGAAAATAAGGCGTCAGAGAGCCGCGGCCCAATGCACATCGTCTGGCTTTTTTTTTTTTTTTTTTTTGCCATGCGACCGATTTTTTAAGCCAAATATCACTTCAATCCTATTAAGTTAGTTCAAGTTAGTTATTCATTTATATGTGCTATTTATGAGAGGGCTAACTTGTTGCAAAATAATAATGATAATAATAATAGCCTCATTAAAATACTACTGTTGCTTCGGTTGTTTTCAGCATTTTATGTGCATAATCTGTTATTTAGTTTGAAATGTTCGTTGAAATAAGTAGATTTTTAGTTTTTGTTTATTTATTAAGTTAATATAAAACCATATAGTCACATTTTAGAATACAATAGAAAATAATTTTAGAATACAACTAGAAACACTGTCCTGGCCTGCTTCTAAGTTCAGTGGCCTGACAAAAAAAATTTAAATAAAAAAATAAAATATTATTATTATTTTTTTTTTTTTTTTTTTTTTTTTTTTAAATCATCTCGCGGCCCATCCGTGGCTGCTCGCGGCCCACCTTTGGGTCGCGACCCCGACTTTGGGAACCACTGAGCTACGGGAGCTCCCCAAAACGAAATATATTTTAAGACAAATTGGGTCTGAAATTGGCTAAATGTGCCACATGGGGCAAACCTCACGCTGAGACACACACACACACACACACACACACACACACACACACACACACACACACACACACACACACACACACACACACACACACACACACACACACACACACACACACACACACACACACTAAGCCGGGTCATCTTACGGGTGATAAATGTGTCCCTAGAGAGAGCAGGTTTTAACACCATGATGAAGTGTGGATCTTAGAAAACGAAGGCCTCCATTGTGTAAAGTAAAGCTGTGGTGACAGTCACTGTGTGTTTTGGGGAAGTGCAACTGATGACTGTTTGGACAAGTCAGTGGGAATGCCAGGGTGTGCAGGCCTGCAAACAGAACAATAAGAAATAAAAACATGTGGAAACTACATTTTCAGTATATCTAAATGTATGTTCAGCTGTTTTAATGGTTATTCAACATTTGTTTTATTCTGTCATGCCACAAAGGCTTCAGTTACACTCATAAAGATCTGATCCTGTGAGAGCACATTGCTGTGTGTTATACGTCTCCTGTGGCTGGATTATGTCCATCTTTCCTGCTCTTTCCCGCTCGATCTCTTTATATTGCTCATGAAATGTACCTACAGTATCTCCTTTCTTGATCCTCCAAACACTACTGTTGCTTTCCTTGCACAAACAATGTTTGAACATTGTGACTTGTGTCCGGACTATGTTAATGAGTCACTGCGTGATCGGATGATAACAACACATACCTTTGCCTGCCCAATAAATTCATATATTAAATATATTATGGAATTATAGGGACCAACTACGGCCACAAATGATGGAATAAGGCAAACAAGGGAAGGGATGTTCTATTCCAGTGGTTCTCAACTGGTCTAGCCTCAGGACCCAACATTTTCCTTAGTCATTAAGTCGCAACTCAAAACTTTGAACCACTATGATTTATGTAAAAAAAGAAATTGCAGTAATACACAATCTTTCAAAACATGAAATAAACACAAAGAAGTGCAACAAAAGTGCAACTATTGCTAAAAACCCAATGAAATAAAATAATAATAAATTATATGCTTCTTAGCAGATTTCTTAGCTTAACATAACAGACCTAAGTTTGGGGGAACTAATGGGATAACTGGGGTTGCAACAAAAGTGCAACTAGGGCTAAAAACCCAATGAAATTAAATAATAATAAATAATATGCTTCTTAGCAGATTTCTTAGCTTAACACTTTCAGTGCCAGCCGTGTTTTCCTTTTTACCCCCTTGAATGCCATCATCCACTTCAATGTTAGCGTTAAAAACGCATAATCTATGTTTTAAATTATGGCTATGTGTCTAATCTGCCCGCTTATCAATGACTTGTTTGCAGTCAACATTGTCAAAACAGATTGTTTTTTAATCGGTTCATATCCTTTTTATAGCATTTCGAAAAGCTATCGTTTTCTCAGAAATTTCCGGAAAATAGAAAGATTCCCTCATAAACGGCATTTATTGGAATATTGTCGAATACACTAGACACGTTGTCATTTGTCTGCCTATTTATGAATCGTTTTCAAATTAACACTAGATTATCGATAGTATATGTGTACTTATGCACGCTATAGAAGCGAGCTGAAAAATCTATTCTCTCATTTCCTCAACATCACACACACACACACACACACACACACACACACACACACACACACACACACACACACACACACACACACACACACACACACACACACACACACACACACACACACACACACATATACACATACGGGACACGCTGTTATCTCAGTTAATACAGCTCTGATTATCCTAAAACTGGTAACATAGACTCCTTACCTTAGATCAGATGTTCTCCAAAAAGATTATTCCAATTCCTGATCGCCATTCCAAATATCGATCGCGTTTATTGATTGATAATTGGCTGCTGTAAATATATATTCCAGGCTGCTTTCCAACTCGCTATCACTTCCATGTTCATCAGATCCCTCGCCAGCATAATGGAGCCAGTTGGCTCCCCCCACACAGATCCACCAGTATAATCGAATGGCCTGCAGTTACACAGGGATAGACGATAGGGGGCGGTATTTTCCCATCTGAGCTCCTAGAGGGTCTGCTGTACCAACGGGAGACTCGGTTGATGAAATTTGAATTCAGATCACTAATAAAAAAATCAAACGACAATTCGCGTCGTCGGCACTCAAAAAACGACATTACACGTCGCTGGCACTCAAAGTGTTAACATAACAAACCTAAGTTTGGGGGAACAAAAGTGCAACTAAGGGCTAAAAACACAATGAAATAAAATAATAATAATAATAATAATAATAATAATAATAATAATAATAATAATAATAATAATAATAATAATAATAATAATAATAATAATAATAATAATAATAATAATAATAATAATAATAAATAATATATCCTTCTTAGCAGACTTCTTAGCTTAACATCCCAGGGAACTAATGGGATAACTGGGGATGTTGTTTGCTCCTGACAAGAGTCTCAAAGTCTGGGGTGATGGTAGACAAAGACAAAGAGGTCATGCTCAATGTCCAATCTGTTCCTCCGCTTTGTCTTCAGCTGGACCAGAGCTGAGAAGCCACTTTCACAAACATTTATTTAATTTTTTTTACACACATCCGCGACCCACTCAAAATGGCCCGCGACCCACTTTTGGGTCGCGACCCACCAGTTGAGAAACACTGTAATCCATTCTATATAGTAATTGAAGGGGGATGGAAATGACTCAGCACTCATGTATCTAAAATACACAGTAGGCCTATTATGTTCTGTAAACTGGTACAGATTTTATTTATTTAGATTTAAACTTTATTTAAAGAGATTTATTTAACACATCATACGTAAGTATAAATCACAAGATAAAAAAATAGTATACAGAACATTTAAAAGAACAAAGCAAGCAATAAGAAGTACACATGATATATATCACATCATATAAAGTACACATGATAAATGTCACATCATATAAAGTAGCCTACACATGATAAATATCACATCATATAAAGTGCTGATGTTTAAAGACGACAAATCAAATACATAGACACTGTCCAATGGTTTCGCGTTCTAGATCCTTCAGGAATGAACTGAAGTCATCAAAAGAAATGATATCAGGTCATTTAAAAAACTTTATGGAGGGTGTTCCAAGCAAAGCACATTTAAAAGCAATTTTCCCAACTCAGTGTGAACACGTGGAACAGTAAAGTGCAGAGCATCTCAAGATATGTATTCATATTTCACTTTCACATTCCTACCCTCTCTCTTTATAGACTAAAAGAGAAAGTGAGTGTCGCTGCGGGTCACGGTGAGTGATCTGGACTATGTAATCTGGGTGAAAGCGGCCCACACGGCCCTATATCTCGTGAGGAGAACCCTCTGTGTGGCAGCTCATTCCTTTCACCCAGTGTCTAAGCCTCTGAGGAATGCCAAACCCTCAGACTGAGTGTGCCGAGTGTGTGTGTGTGTGTGTGTGTGTGTGTGTGTGTGTGTGTGTGTGTGTGTGTGTGTGTGTGTGTGTGTGTGTGTGTGTGTGTGTGTGTGTGTGTGTGTGTGTGTGTGTGTGTGTGTGTGTGTGTGTGTGTGTGTGTGTGTGTGCGAGTGTGAGTGTGCTCATGCACATGTGTGTATGCCTGTGTGTGTGTCAGTCACAGTCTGACAATAATACAATATACTGGATGCCGTTTTGATCTGAATGACCACACAGTCTGAGATATGTACATTATGGTCATACTGCACAGTATTACTGTTTTCCTTTCTTTCTTTCTTTCTTTTTTAAGTTTCTACGTAAACCATATGTAATCGATAAGGCAATGTAAAGTTATTTTCAAGGATTATAGCCTAATACATTCAAGAGTTCAACTTTTCCCCCTGTAAATGAACAGTAGCAAGAAAACAGCCCTGTTGTTCATGCAGGCTGCCGCTCACTGGCACCTACAGAGTTTTGTGGAATTATGTTTCTGAGTCACACATGATAATCCTGCAAACAGGGCCAGTTGAACTCATTAACCTTGCTGCCTGTTGGTGAAATGGGTCAATACTTCAATTGCCAGAGTCTTGCCAGTAAGTAGACCTATACTATGTGATTATACATGTTGGTTAGGGGTGTAAATATTTGACCCCACAACGATTCGATTTGATTCTCAAAGTTCTCAAGTTCTAAAAATTCTGTCTCACATCGTACACCTGAAAACATATCATCATAGTACTTTGGAAAGTCTTTGGCCACTATACAATAATGCTATAGTAATAATGAATCAGTGTGGCTCTTTGTTGTTCAGACTCTTATAGGCTGTGAGTGGCTCCTCCACAGTGCTATTTCTGTTACCGTGTTGTTGGAAGAACTGCCAGCCTTGGCCGAGCCGCTCTACAGAGCAGAGGTATTCACACACTGGCACCTCAGGTATTTCATATACCTCCCTCCCCTCAAGCCCCCCCCTCCTTTAATTTCTCCACCTGGCTCTCTCTCGCTCTCTCAAAACCTCAACCTCTCTCCTGAATGGCCTTTTTGAACAGGAGGGCTGTTTGGTCCGAAACATTGGCAGAAAAAAGGAGGAGAAGCTTGTTGATGGTGGCCAGTTTCCAACAGCGGTGGAAGTGTGAGCAGAGGAACAGCGAGCGAGGGATGGGATGAGGGGATGATGGAAGGAGAGAGGGAGGAGGGATAGGGCGAAAGAGTGTCAAAAGGCCTCTTGCTTCCATTTGCGGCATCCTAAGGTGATCCCTCCCCCGGGCGGGCAGCACGCGGTGAGAGGTTTGACTGTATGACACAATGAGGCTCTGTGTGGAGAGAGCCCGTGGAATGCTTAGAGATGGTAAGGCTGTGGGGGGGAGAGGGGGGAGGTGAGCTCTAGGGTGAAGGTAAGGTAGGAAGGGGGGAGAGTGGAAGGGGTGGAGAATGTTGTATGGGGCATCTGCAGGGAGGATAAACGCCATTCTTTGCCAACATCATCTTGTAGGCACAACTCTGCTTCCGCTACCAAAATGCGCTCGCATCTTTTGAGTTGAAATCATAGAAGTAGCTCTCTAAACGTGAAATAGGCACACAATTTAGTGCTGTTCTCTCCACGGCTCTCATTCTACGCTGTAGTGAGCTTCAGATATGGGTCAAGATCTTTGGCTTAATGCCCTTGTATACCTGTTTGTATTGCACTCCACTGCCTTTCTGTGGGAAGAACAGGGACATTCGGCAACTGAATGCACACACATCCAGACTGTCCCTGAAGACTTCCGTAGTCAAAATGTCATCATGGTTTACCAACAGTAAAAGTGTCTATAGGCAGGGAGTAAGGATTAGTATGTCGGGGGAGTGGGTATTATAGAGGAGATGAAGGTATGAGGGAGAGGGGTAGAGAGGGGTGAGGTTGGGGTATAGGATACGAGCTAGGGAGAAGGGGTTTGAGTTCAAACTGTGAAGGTTAGAAGAGATTGGCTTTCAGGTCTAGGGTGAAGGGATGGGGCTGGGGGTGAGGGAGGGAAATTAGATGAAGGAGTAGGACCAGTGTAGAGGGAGAGAGTGAGGGAAGAGAATATAGTAGAGTGTCAGAGTAGAAAGAGAGTGAGAGAGGGTTGGGGGGGGGGGGGGTAGGTGGGGAAAATATTAGATGATAGAGAGGAGAGATTCATTCAATTGAATTGACATGAGATGAAGAGGAGACATAGGAGACGTAAAGGTGGATGTGACTGCTAGGATCGAGGGAAGGATGGATGAAAGAGACAACAATCGAGGGGAAAGGAGACGAGGGGGGTGAAGGGATGTGAGGGGAGGGTAAGCATGGCATATGAGGACAAGGAAGGGGGGATCTGAGGGAAGGCAAGGTAAGGAAGAAGAGAGGGAAACACAGGATTGAGGGGGAGATGGAGGGAGAGAGGGAAGAGGAGAGCAATGCGGGAGAGCGGGGGAAGGAAGGATGCGAGACTAGGGGTGAGAGAGAGAGAGAGGTTGAGGGGGGTGCAGGTCTTTCATTAACTCACCCGGTGAAAGAAGGCTCCAGTGGTCTAAAGGGAGACAGGGTCCCTACAGTTGGCTGACGTGCTTAGGGCGGCTTCAAGAAGGGGGATGTGGATAGTTCAGGTAGGGGAGGTAATGTGGGTGAATAGTTCAATGTGTAACTTTGGTTAGTCCAAGTCTTTTAATAGAGAAAATTCTGAAACAGTGGAGGTTTGTCTGTAACGTTATAACAAGCAAACCTACAGTACGCTAGGGGAGCTCAGAGAGTGAGTACTGGGTAGACCTGGGCAGAACTATAGTCGAATATGCTTCAAATATTTTATTCTTCATCTTTTTTTAATACTTTTTTTTAATTTTTTTACATTTAGCAAGCCAATCAATCAATTTATAGGCTCATGGTATGAGCCTATAAAACACACCTTCAACCAATTAAGTTGAATAAACAACTTTTCTCCTGTTAAATTTTTTTTGTTCGTTTCTCTATATTACACTGCTAATACATTTTAGACTGTATACACGTATTGTTGAATATTGTACAAAATAAATTAAAAGCTTAAAGCTATTCAAATATTGACACCATTTTCAAATATGTACAATACAGGAGTACACATATTTGAAGTTACATAAAATTAGGAGTGGAAGAAATCTGTGAAGACAAAGTTTCAACTCACATTTATCCATATTTAGTGTCACTTTTAGTGTATTATGAACTATGCACTGAATATATTTAAGCATTCAGTTTACTGCAGTGTCATGCTATGGCATCCCTGCTATAGCAGTGAGCTGTCCCGTTGACAGCTGATGCTCCGCAGCACTGATATCTCCCCACATGTTCACCACACATGTATACGGCATCCTCTGACAAGCTACACCAGTGTAGCACAGCCATAATTCATCCATTAATCACACTGGGAGCTGGCGTGGTGCAGCCAAGCCAAGACTCAAACCTGTGAATGAATTCCTTTGAGCTGAAGATGACTTCCTGTCTGCATTACTTCCTGTGATACTGTATGAGGGCTAGATCCACAAAGAATGGATTGCACGGTGCTAATTGCACCCTTACTTACAATTCATTATGAATTGAAAATGGGGGACCCTGATGTAAACAAGACAAAAGTCTTTCTCTGGTCTGCATCCCCTTAAAGGGGAACTCCAACATTTTGGGAAATTAGCTTATTTAACATCTTCCCTGGAGTTAGACAAGAAGATACATACCTTTTTTGTCTCTGTGCGTGCATTTTAGCTTTGGGAATAGACGCTCCGTTAGCATAGCTTAGCTTCATCACTGGAAGTGAGGCAGGACAGTAGCCTTACAGTGCCTTACAGTGCATTGCAAGGTCTGACATTGACCAAATTTGATATGCATGACCTTGGTGGGCTCTAGGTCAACTCCTGAAAAGGGGGTTAATGTCAGACCTTGCAATCAAAAGTTAGGGGGCGCACTGAAATTATGGCAAGGGTTATTAGCCCCCTAACCTTTGATTGCAAAGTCTGACATTGACCCCCTTTTCAGGAGTTGACCTAGAGCCCACCAAGGTCATGCATATCAAGTTTGGTCAATGTCAGACCTTGCAATACACTGTAAGGCACTGTAAGGCTACTGTCCTGCCTCACTTCCAGTGATGAAGCTAAGCTATGCTAACGGAGCGTCTATTCCCAAAGCTAAAATGCACGCACAGAGACAAAAAAGGTATGTATCTTCTTGTCTAACTCCAGGGAAGATGTTAAATAAGCTAATTTCCCAAAATGTTGGAGTTCCCCTTTAACAATTGTGTGTATTGAGCCGTACTGTATTGTACCCATTCTGCAATCTGTTAATAAAATGTTCATTCAATCAATCACCACGCAGGACGCAGGTTCACTACCATGAATACCATGAGGTTCAAAACAACTCAACAACAACTCAGCTTTTAGTTTTACACAATCAGATTCAGTTGCATCAAAGAACAGAAATCACAAACAAACAAATGGTGAATGGATCACATTTACATCACTTTTATCCAAAGTGCTTCACAACTTATGCCTCACATTCACCCACTCAACTGGTGGTGGCAACCACGCAAGGTGCCAAACTCTCTGCAGCTTGATTTAGTGTCATGCCAATGTCAAGGACACTTTGACTCGCTGCCGGGATCGAAGCGGGAATCTTCAGATTGCTAGACGACCACTCTATGCCTCCTGAGCCACTCGTCAATGGCAGTTCAGCTCTATGGTTTGGCATACTCTATATGATGCCCAATATGGCCATAGACTACTGAGTCTAACTCCAGCTGAGGGAAATCCCTAAAGCTCTGAGCAGGAAAGCAGGTCACTGGGCCAGCTGGGAGAAAGCGAGCTTTACAGATAGACAATAGAGCAGTGTTCAGAAAGAGTGAGGATTAATATACTGTACATATGGTTTTAATCAACTCTCAAATAGATAAAAGGGAAGCCAAGCACATCTTGGGGTGTTTACTTTCTGTGGTTGGATTTATTCACAGGCGGTGTTTGCAAATATGGATCTTTCACACAGACGGGTACAGTATATGTGAGAGAATCCGGAAAGAGTTGTAAATATAGAGGTGGCATATTTTAATGTGGGTACATGTGCTTGAGGGGGAGGAAGAGAGAAAGACATTTATAAAAATCAGGCTATGGTATAAGACAGAAATTCATGGTAGTGAATAGTGGTGTGTGTGTGTCCGTGTGCATGCATGCGTGTATTCTGTTATTCTGTATTCTGCATTGTATTAATTGTGTCATTGACTTGATTGGTAAAGGTGTCAGAGAGGTGTTACTAAGCCACGTGTGTCTGTACAAACATTCACAAGTGATGCTTGAATGGTTTAGTTTTACTTGTGAGGTCTTCTCCAATATTCCAAGTATACCTAATAGCACTTCAACCCTCAATGAAGATGAGAGAGAAGTGCTCATCCTTGAGATCGGCTGTATATGGATCAAGCCTTCTTGGACAAACTGTCAAAGTCCCTCCTGCCAACGAGCTCATTGTGGACTTCAGGAAGACTAAAGCCGGCGTGCATGCAGGTTGACGCAGGTTGAGCATGTCTCCAGCTTCAAATTCCTGGGAGTCCACATCTCCGATGACCTCAACACCTCGTCACTGGTCAAGAAGGCTCACCAGCGCCTCTTCTTCGTGAGGAAATGGACTAGTGTTTTTATCCAGAGTGCTTTACAACTTATGCCTCACATTCACCCATTCACACACTGATGGCGGAGGCAACTGTGCAAGGTGCCAACCTGCTCATTGGGAGAAGTTAGGGGTTTGGTGTGTTGCTCAAGGATACTTTGCCTCTGCTGCCAGGAGGAGCTGGAATTGAACCAGGAACCTTCTGATTACCAGGCAACCGCTCTACCTCCTGAGCCATATATGCTGTATATACATATTCATATCTGTTATGATTCAAGGCAAGAATGTTGAATTGTAGAATGGAAGAAGGAGGCGGAGATGGTGTTGCTCTTCTCAAATACTGTGTTCTTTTATTATTAGAAACACTAGAGCAAAGATAATGGAACAGTAAAGCATAAATGTAGCCAGGCTACAACTGAGAGGTAAATTAGGAAAATAGACAAGTTCTCAAGAAAGAGGCAACTAACAAAGCATAATAACAACACCGGACCAGATATTCCACTTCTGCCCGTGGACGACTGCTCCCAGTAACACTGTTGAAGAACCGACAACAGACAGGAGAACAGAGGGTTACTATAAAGGGCAAAATACCCAGCATACATCACACAGTAATTAGTGACATCATACAACAGGTGACAATCAATCAGAGATAATTGCAGAGACAGGGTGAAGTACTCCAGGATGGCAGTAGGGCTTCCACTCCTGTGAGAGGATAGAAAGCCCAAACGTTACAGTACCTCCCCCCGACGAACGGCACCTGACGTTCAGCTAGGGGCCTCGGGATGCAGCTGACGAAAATCGTCGATAAGGCTGTGATCTAAAATATCCCTCTGAGCCACCCAGGAACGCTCCTCTACCCCGAACCCCTCCCAATCCACCAAAAACTGAAACCCCCTACCCCTCCGCCTACAACCCAGGATCCTTCGCACCGTGTAGACAGTCTGACCGTCAAGGATGCGAGGCGGAGGAACCGCGGGAAGTGGCGAGGACAAGGGCGATGAGAGGAAGGGCTTCAAAAGGGACACGTGAAATGTCGGGTGAACCCGCATGGAAGCTGGGAGTAGCAACCTGTAAGCCACAGGGTTCACCTGACGAACCACCTTAAAGGGTCCTATAAAGCGGGGAGCCAGCTTCCTGGACTCCACCCGGAGAGGGAGATCACGGGTGGAAAGCCAAACCCTCTGCCCAGGACAGAAAACCGGAGCCGGACGGCGCTTGCGGTTAGCCTGATGCTGAGCCCTAACAGAGGCCTTCTGCAGCGCCGCCCGAACCCGGTTCCACGTCCTGCGACAGCAAGCCACGTGAGCCTGGACTGAAGGCACCTCAGCCTCTCACTCCTGTTCGGGAAAAAGGGGAGGTTGAAAACCATACTGGCACTGAAAGGGAGACATACCTGTAGAGGAGGAGAGGAGGGTATTATGCGCATACTCTGGCCACGCCAGCCTCCTACTGCAGGTTGCCGGACTACCGGACGCTCCGTCTGCCCATTGGACTGCGGGTGAAACCCAGACGACAGGCTGACGGAGGCGCAGAGGCTGGAAGCAAACGCTTTCCAGAACCTGGAGGCGAACTGAGGGCCGCGGTCGGACACAATATCCACAGGAAGCCCGTGGACCCAAAAGACGTGCTGCACCACTAGGTCAGCCGTCTCTCGACCCGGGGGGAGCTTGGGAAGGGGAATGAAGTGGGGCGCCTTAGAAAAACGGTCAACTACCACCAGAATGGTAGTAAAACCATCGGAAGGGGGAAGGCCAGAAATCAAATCAAGGGATATGTGCGACCAGGGACGTTTGGGAATAGGAAGCGGGCGAAGGAGACCCGCCGGTGCACAACGAGAGGTCTTATTACGCGCGCACACCGAACAGGCCGCCACAAAGGAGCGTGTATCCCCCTCCTCTGTAGGCCACCAGAACCACCTATGGATAAACTCCAGGGTTCTGGCGGCCCCAGGGTGGCCGGTGAGGGAGGAGGTATGTGCCCACTGCAGCAGTCGCGAGCGCGCAGCCTTGGGCACATACATCCGCCCGGAGGACCCCCACCGGGATCAGGCTCCCGTGCCAGAGCCGATCTTACCACCCCTTCTATGCCCCATGACACGTGAGGCAGAATAAGGGCCTGTGGAATAATAGGGTGGGGCTTCTCCTCCCGGTCCGGAGAATCAAATTGGCGGGACAGTGCGTCAGGCTTGACGTTTTTTTAACCGGGCCGAAAGGAGATGGAAAATCGAAATCGTGTGAAGAATAACGCCCACCTGGCCTGGCGAGCGTTTAGCCCCCTGGATGTAAGCCAGGTTCTTGTGATCGGTCCAAACGGTGAAAGGGTGTGCCGCCCCCTCCAACCAATGTCTCCATTCCTCCAGTGCCAGCTTGATTGCCAACAACTCCAGATTACCCACGTCGTAGTTACGCTCGGCCGGGGACAGCCGGTGTGAAAATAAGGCGTAAGGATGAACCTTCCCGTCCTTTAAGCATCTCTGAGTGAGCACCCCCTCCACCGCGATATTGGAGGCGTCCACCTCCACTATAAATGGAGCCTCCGAATCGTGGCGGATCAGTACAGGGGCGGAAGTAAACCGACGTTTGAGGTCGCGAAAGGCTGACTCTGCCCGAGATGACCATTCAAAACCAGGGAGAGAGGCCTTAGTGAGAGCCGTCAGGGGAGCGGCTAAGGCGCTAAAGTTGTGAATAAAGCGCCTATAAAAATTAGCAAAACCCAAAAACCGTTGCAATTCCTTGAGCGATGAAGGGCGTGGACAGTCCAGTACTGCGCTCACCTTGGCCGGATCCAGACGTAGATTGCTCTTAGTCAATACAAACCCCAGGAACTAAACGGTGTCAGTATGAAACACACACTTCTCTGCTTTAACAAGCAGCTGATGGTGGAGGAGACGCTGGAGAACCTGACGAACGTGCTGTTGGTGTTGCACCATATTGCGAGAACATTTTTGAATGTCATCCAGATACACGAAGACTGACACTCCTATTAGATCCCGCAGCACGTCGTTGACCAACGCTTGGAAGACTGCAGGGGCATTAGCTAAGCCAAAGGGCATAACTAAATACTCATAATGCCCGTTAGGTGTATTAAACGCAGTCTTCCATTCGTCTCCCTCTCTAATCCTGATTAAGTTGTAGGCATTACGTAAATCAAGCTTAGAGAAGACCTGCACCCCCTGTAGACACTCAAAGGCGGTGTCCATGAGAGGCAGGGGGTAACGGTCTTTGATGGAAATGTCGTTCAACCCCCGATAATCAATGCACGGACGCTGGCTACCATCCTTCTTTGCTACAAAAAAACCCCAGCGCCTGCAGGAGAGGTGGAAGGACGTATGTGGTCCACGGCCAGTGCTTCCTGAATATAGGTATTCATAGACAGCGTCTCAGGGCGAGAGAGAGAAAACATACGACCACCGGGTGGAGAGGTACCAGGTAGAAGATCTATGGTGCAGTCGTAAGATCTATGAGGCGGTAGTGCTTTAGCACAAGTCTTACTAAAGACCTCCGCCAGGTCCCAATAAATATCGGGAACACCTGCTAAATCGGGATTAGAGATGGGATAGAGTCTGCAGCGCCTACCACCATCCTGGAGGGAGACAAAAGAGAAGAAGAAAAAAGAGTGGGTGCACCCCCGCTGGATACTGGCTTAACGCCCCTCTCCAGTGAAAGTTCACCCATAGACCAATTAATACAAGGGTTATTCTCTGATAGCCAAGGATGGCCCAAAACAATGGGTGAATGAGGAGACATAACAACATAGAATTGCAACAATTCCCACTCACCCCGGCCACCTGGAGACGCAGCTGCACCGTGCGCTGGGTAATGAGCCCATCACCCAGAGGTCGACCGTCCAGAGACTGAACAGGAATGGGGTTCTCCAGCGTCTCTAGAGGGACCCCCCACTCTTGCGCTAACCCCACATGAATTAAGTTACCCGCTGCCCCTGAATCAATTAATGCCCTAGTCCAGTGGTGCCCAACCAGTCGATCGCGATCGACAGGTAGATCGCGGGCTGATTTCAAGTAGATCTCGATTAATAAAACTTTATTAATTTTTTTTTTTTTTTTTTTTTTTCTTTTTTTTTTTTGCTAAATCAACTCTGCCTCTCTTTGTTAACTACAACAAGCAATGCTGTTTGTTATTTTAGATGAGATCGGACTCGGCACTGACAGATTTGTGTTCATTATGCTGCTTTTATAAAGCCTCAAATGACGGCTTACAATATACAATTTTGGCTGGTAGCTCTCGGCTAGGTGGTAAATTAAAAAGTAGATCTTGGTTCAAAAAAGGTTGGCCACCCCTGCCCTAGTCTGTCTGAGATAACTCCCCCACCCAACAGTGACATCAAAGAAAGTGCACGGCTCAACAGTGACAGAGGACGAATGCCCACCCGCTACAACCCCTCCCAAGTTTAGCGAGCCCACCTGTTTCCCGACAAGCCTGGACAATTGCTGAAGCGATGTCCGGTGCGACCACAGCGGAAAACAACGCTTCTGTTCAATACGCCGCTGCCTCTCCACGTCAGAGAGCCGCAAGGCCCCCAGTTGCACTGGCTCATCACCCAAGCTCTCTCTTGAAAATTTAACAGCTGTCTCGACACTGAGAGAAGGGCGAAAGAGTACCTGTGACGAAGCCTCCCTCTCACGTCCCCTCTCCCGATGCCGGTTGTCCATCCATATTGCCAAGTCGATGATGCCATCCAGTTGTTTGGGCAGCTCCCGTGAAGCCAGCTCATCCTGCATCCGCCCGGAGAGCCCCTGGACAAACAACACGCAGCAGGGCACTTCCTGCCAAGCCGCCTCTCAAGCCACAATGCGGAAGTCGATGGCGTAATCTGCCACAGAGCGACTACCTTGTCGGCAGGAGATGAGCCGCTCTCCTGCTTCATAGTTGGATATCACCCGAGAGGTATCGAACACACGTCGCAACTCTCGGGTGAAGGCAGCCGCGCTGTGGCAGACCGCCGAACAACCGTCCCATTCCGCGGTAGCCCAAGAGAGAGCACGGCCTGTAAGCAAAGTTATTATATATTATACATTTCGGTAGTAAATGTGAGCGGCTGGGTGATAAACTCCCGACAACCTTCAGGAGCTCCTCCGTAACGTTCTGGTGGTGGCAGACGTGGTTCTCGAACCTCTTCACGGACAGATGGACGTACCTGCCCTTCCTCCCCGACAGCAGACAGGGCTCCAGACGCGGTAACAGCGGCTACTGAGGTAGCGGTGTTAGCCACAGCTAACGCTGAGTCGGCTGTTGAGATAGCCGCGGCGACTGCGACTTGGGACTCGATGGATAGACCTCCCAAACAAGCAAGTTCAATTCCTACTTCCCGCTGGCGGCTGGTGACGACGCCCAACTGTCTACTGTGCCTCCAGCTCCTCCCGGAATCCTTCTGTGGAACTCATGATGGTCGGTTCTTCTGTTACGATTCAAGTTTCAAGTTCAAGTTTCAAGTTTCTTTAATAGTTGTCATACAGAAGTACAGAATACTTTTGTACAAAATGCTTCTTACTGTTGCGCTCCAGAGACTGTGCATGACAAGATAAGTATGAAATAAAAACATAGTAAAAATTAGAAGTAAAAAAAGAGGTCACAGTGTTCAGTTTAGACATATGTACAATGTTCGTAGACGTAGTTACCATACAATATACAATACTGTGCAGTGTACTAATATACAATACTATATAGTGCAAGGCATAAATGGACGAGGTGCAGTTTAGGTACAATTCACAGTAGGTGTACGAGTTGTAGTGCAAATCCTTTATCAATAAATATAAAGTGTAAGTGTGTTTGTGTGATCTAAAGTGTGGAGAGTGGGTGCTGCAGTGTGTTGTTTGTTTGAGTGAGTGTGTGCATGTGGGTGTGTGTGCTGTGTGCATTTGATGGTTGTTGCATAGTGATTATTGTTCGTTTAGCGATTATTGTTCGTTTAGCAGCCTGATGGCCTGGGGATAGAAGCTCCTTCTGAGTCTTTCTGTGCTCGCCATAAGACTCCGGTATCGCTTGCCTGACGGCAGCAGTTCAAAGAGGCAGTTGTTCGGGTGGCTCGAGTCCTTAATAATTCTCTTAGCCTTCCCCTTGCACCGCTTGTTGTAAATGTTCTGGAGGGTGGGAAGCCCCCCTCTAATTGTGCGTTCGGCTGAACGTGTCACTCTTTGTAGTCTGCTACGGTCTTGTGCAGTGCTATTCCCAAACCAGGAGGTGATGTTGCCGGTCAGGATGCTCTCTATTGTACATGAGTAGAAGTTCCTAAGGATCTTCTGACTGACTTGGAACTTCCTTAGGCGCCTGAGGAAGTAGAGGCGTTGTCGTGCCTTCTTCACAACACTGTCAATGTGTGTGGTCCATGTCAAGTCCTCGGATATGTGGGCTCCGAGGTACTTGAAACTGTTCACTCTCTCAACTGGTGCCCCGTCGATGCTGAGGGGGCTGTAGTCCTTGACCCCCGACCTCCTGAAGTCCACAATCATCTCTTTTGTTTTGCTGACGTTCAGGGAGAGGCAGTTCTCCTGACACCACTGTGACAGGTTCTCTACCTCTTCCAGGTAGGCCCTTTCATCGTTGGCAGAGATCAGGCCCACCACTACTGTGTCATCAGCAAATTTGATGATGGTGTTGTTGTTCCGCTGTGCTACGCAGTCATGTGTGTACAGGGAGTAGAGGAGGGGGCTCAGAACACAGCCCTGGGGGGCCCCTATGTTGAGCGTGATGGATGAGGAGGTGCAGTTGCCGGCTCTTACCACCTGGGGTCTGCCCGTCAGGAAGTCCAGGACCCACTGGCACAGGTCATAGTTCAAGCCCAGGTCCCTGAGCTTGGCTATGAGTTTGGAGGGGACTATGGTATTGAATGCTGAGCTGTAGTCGATGAACAGCATTCTCACATAGTTCCCCTGCCTCTTGTCCAGATGTGATGTTGCTGTGTGCAGCACATGGGCTATGGCGTCCTCCGTGGACCTGTTGGGGCGATATGCAAATTGCAGAGGGTCCAGGTTGATGGGGAGGGAGGAACAGATGTAGCCCTTCACTAGCTTCTCAAAGCACTTCATGGCTATGGAGGTGAGGGCTACAGGGCGGTAGTCGTTGAGGCAAGCGGGCGTAGATTTTTTGGGTACAGGGATGATGGTGGACTTCTTCAGACAGGTGGGGATGACGGCCTGTTCCAAGGACAGGTTGAAGATGTCAGTGAATACCGGGGCCAGTTGGTCGGCACAGACTTTTAGGACGCGGCCGGGGATGCCGTCCGGTCCTGCTGCCTTCCTGATATCCACTTTTTTAAAGATCCGTCTCACCTCATGCTCTGTTACCCTGAACACTGAGTCTCCATCAGCAGACCCCCCCCCCCCATTGCCGTGGTTTGTAGGCTGGTGTTGTTATTCACAGCCTCAAACCTCGCATAGAAGGAGTTGAGATCATTTGCTAAGGAGATGTCACTGTTCAGTTTGAGGGGGGTTCCTTTGTAGTCTGTCATTGTTCTGAGGCCCTGCCACATGCCTCTAGAGTCAGCCTGTTCAAACTGAAGTTCAACTTTATCCCTGTAACGCCGTTTTGCCTCTATTACTGCTCTCCTGACGTTGTATCTTGCCATCTTGTGTTCTTCCATGTTGCCTGTCACCAGCCCGGTGTTGTATGCTGATGTGCGCACTTTCAGAGCCTCACGGACGGATTTGTCTACCCAGGGCTTTTGATTTGGGTAGATATTAATTTTGGTGGAGGGGATTATTACTTCTACCTGAGTACAGACATAGTCAATCACCGTTTCGGTGTATTCGTTAATATTGGCTGTGTTATCACGGAATACACTCCATTCTGTGCTTCCCAGCACTGCTTGGAGTGACTCCACTGACGTCACGGCCCAACGCTTAACCTCTCGCGAGACCACCGGCGTTCGCTTGAGACTCTGTTTGTACTTTGGCAAAAGAAAAATGGCGGCGTGATCGCTTTTACCGAATGGACTAAGAGCCTGTGACTTGTACCCATTCTTAAATTGCGAGTATACATGGTCTAATATGTTCTCGCCTCTGGTGGGACAGGTCACATGCTGATAGAAATTCGGCAGCACCTTTTTAAGACGCGCGCTGTTGAAATCCCCCAAGACCAAAATGGCAGCGTCAACATTAGCTGCCTGGAGTTTGTTTACCTCGTCGTGAAGTTTTGAAAGTGCGACCCCAGTGTTCGCGTGTGGTGGAATGTACACTCCGATGAGGATGATGGACGTTAACTCTCTTGGGAGGAAGAAGGGTCGACATTTTATCGTGATAAACTCCAGGTCTGGGGAGCAGTGGTTAGACAGTTCCTTTGTGTTGCCTAAATCGCACCACTCCTTGTTTATCATGAAGGCAATGCCGCCTCCTCTCGTCTTTAGTGACTCTTCTGCCGTCCGGTCTTTGCGGAGAACGAAGAAGTGGTCTGCCGGTTCTATTGCGTGATTCGGGACATCTGGACTCAGCCAAGTTTCTGTGAAACAGAGGACGTTACAATCCCGAATGTCCCTCTGGAATTGGATCCTTGCTCTGATGTCGTCCAATTTGTTTCCTATCGATTGCACATTGGCCAACAATATGCTGGGCAATGTGGTTCTGTGTCGTTTGGACCTCAGTCTGTTCCGGACCCCGGCTCTCTTTCCTCGTCTTCGCGGCGGTTTCTGGTCTTGGCCATGGCCGGCATAACAAAGGATCTCGGCGGGCCATTTCTGCTGTTCAGCGATCCGATCCAGAGAGCAATCCAAACGGTAAGTTTTTCTTAATCCAATGTCAATGATTGACTGACGGTCATACACATATAATGCACCAACAGTTGGTGCAAATAAAACTCCTAATACTATAAAAATTAACAAAATAAAGCACAGTCTCGTCGGAGCGATCAGAAAGGCAGCCATCAGAGCAGCGCCAGTTGAGAATGTTGAGTCCAATTGTAGAATGGAAGAAGGAGGCGGAGATGGTGTTGCTCTTCTCAAATACTGTGTTATTTTATTATTAGAAACACTAGAGCAAAGATAATGGAACAGTAAAGCATAAATGTAGCCAGGCTACAACTGAGAGGTAAATTAGGAAAATAGACAAGTTCTCAAGAAAGAGGCAACTAACAAAACATAATAACAACACCGGGCCAGATATTCCACTTCTGCCCGTGGACGACTGCTCCCAGTAACACTGTTGAAGAACCGACAACAGACAGGAGAACAGAGGGTTACTATAAAGGGCAAAATACCCTGCATACATCACACAGTAATTAGTGACATCATACAACAGGTGACAATCAATCAGAGATAATTGCAGAGACAGGATGAAGTACTCCAGGCTGGCAGTAGGGCTTCCACTCCTGTGAGAAGATAGAAAGCCCAAACGTTACACATATCTGTCTGAATATACCTTCATATAACCATACAACTCTGTACATGATAAGATGTACAATAATGCTGTGTACAGTATATACCGTATTATATATATATATATATATATATATATATATATATATATATATATATATATATATATATATATATATATATATATATATATATATATATATATATATATATATATATATATATATATATATATATTCTTACCATATATATCAAGTTTCAAGTTTGTTTATTAAATATCACAATAAAATACACGGACTGAAATACACGTGGTGAAATGCTTGGTTCTGTATGAGCCCCTGAGAGTGTGCTTCATACGGTAAAAAAAATAAAGTTAGTAAGTAAGTAAGTAAAAACAAAAGTAAGTAAAGAGGAATATCCAATATACATATATACAATATACAGTACAATATACAATCTAAAGTACAACTTAGGTACAGTCTAAGTACAGTGAGTAAAATGAGTAAACAGTGATGTACAATGCAGAAAACGAGGTACAACACTTTGAGGTAAGGTGCAATTGCAAATGAGGTATGAATGTAGTGCAAATCTCTTTAATAATAGATACATATAATGTAGTGTTAAAGTGTCTAAAGTGAGTGTTAAGGAGAGTGTTTCTTTAAATGTGAGTGTGTGCATGTGGATGTGTGTGCAATGAGTGTAGATGATGGGTTACATGGCATCATATATATATCCACATCTGTCTGTACCTGTACATACCGGCATATAATACTTTTTATATACCTGTAGACAGGGGCGTAGCTGGGGGGGGGCTTAGGATGATTCCAAGGGCCCAGCACTGGGGGGTGGGGGCCAATTTTTTTTTTTTTTTTTTTTACTAGACATCACTCAGGTGTATTTATTGATGCTCTCATTGATACTATGTTTGTATCTGAAGTGTGTGTGTGTGTGTGTGTGTGTGTGTGTGTGTGTGTGTGTGTGTGTGTGTGTGTGTGTGTGTGTGTGTGTGTGTGTGTGTGATATATAGAGAGAGGGGGGGGGGGCTTTGGTAGACTATTGCATTGGTCCATTCATTGAAGATGAACGCAATGCAACATCCTTTACTAGGCTCACCCACCAACAGTGCAGGTGCTGAACTGCGTTTTCATCAATAAATAAATGGCAAAAAAAATGTGCTCGCATTCACTGGGGGCCTACAAATACATTCTTTCATGGGGCCCAGAATCTACGCCCCTGCCTGTAGATACTATATCAGTACATATCCTTTACACACTCTTACTAGTTATGCTGCTGGCCAGTATGACTTACCACCATAGGCTATTTATACCTGTAACACTGTACATATTAATACTTTGTACATACATCTAATGTAACTAATCTAATCTACAGTAATCTTCTCAGATGTGTGCCAAGGTACCTAACATTTCTCACCCTCTCCACTAGTTCCCTGTTGATCCTGAGGGGCATTTCCTCCTGGTCAGGACAGAGGCCTTGTATGAGAGCAGGCTATTGATCCTGATATCTTCTATAATATCTTCGTAATATCGCAAAAATACGCCCCATTTTAACTCTGGCTGATGCTGAAACCCTGATTCATGCTTTTGTCTCATCACGTCTGGACTACTGTAATGCACTTTTTTCAGGCCTACCTAATTCAAGCATCAAAAATCTTCAACTCGTGCAAAATGCGGCTGCACGGATACTAACTAGAACTAGAAAATTTGATCACATCACACCAGTTTTGTCCGCCCTACACTGGCTTCCTATCCAAGCCCGTTCTGACTTTAAAGTGCTACTCCTCACCTACAAAATTTTAAATGGGCTTGCACCGCTCTATCTATCCGATCTCATCTCCCGATACTCGCCCGCTCGTGCTCTGCGCTCACAAAATGCGGGGCTTCTATCGACCCCTAGGGTTAAAAAGAAATCCGCCGGCCACAGAGCCTTTGTCTACCGCGCTCCCTACCTGTGGAACAAATTACCTGCCGTCATCAGGGGCGCCTGCTCTGTCGAAGCTTTTAAATCCCTGCTTAAGACTCATCTTTTCTCTCTCTCCTTCAACCTACCCTGATCTCACCTGGTCGGGGACTGACCTTTAGATTAATCTGTGTAGTTTAGTTATGGTACAGGGTACTACATGGTACCACTGGGTAGTTTACTACAGGGTAGTTTAGTTAGGGTACAGGGTACTACATGGTACTACATGGTACTACATGGTACTACATGGCACTACAGGGTTCTACATGGCTCTACATGGCTCTACGTGGCACTACAGGGTACCACAGGGCACTACAGGGTACTACATGACACTACAGGGTACTACAGGGTACTACAGGGTACTACATGGTACTACATGGCACTACATGGCACTACAGGGTACTATAGGGTACTACATGGCACTACGGGGTACTACATGGTACTACATGGCACTACAGGGTACTACATGTCTGCTCCTTTGCAGCACCACAAACATGGGAACTCTCTAACTCTTCCCCCCCCCCTCTTCCCCCCCCCCCCTCTTCCCCCCCCCCCCCCCCTTCTCTCTGAGTGCCCGTCTCCTGGCGCTGACTAAGGTGATGGATGCCTCGGGGTCTTGGCCAAGATTGTAGTGACTGCTCTACATGCACCTCCGAGGCCTTGGATCAGTTATTCACCGCCGTCTGTCTGTGGTCCTGTCAACTGATTAACAGTATTAACAGACTGTTAACAGATTAACAGTCAATGCGGTTTCATTGCTGGGTTAAGTACTTCCATTTTTATTCACATAATACGCCTACTTCATATATCTACTCCTTTCACATATATGCCTACCACTTGTATCTATTGCTATGTCCGCCTACTACAATCTCATGAGCCGTCTAACGCCTGTCCCGTCTCCCTGTCTCCCTATGACTTGCTGTCCTGGAGTGTTGACCGGAGTGTTGGACGTCCCGTGACGAAGGCCGGGAGGTTGCGACCCCCTCTGCGTGCCCCCCTGTCTCCGGAGGTCTCGTAGTGGTGACCGGAGTGCCGGATGTCCCGCGATGATGTCGGGGAGTTTGTGACCCTCTCTGCGCCGCCCCTATCTCCCTGTCTCCGGCTGTCCCTGAGCAACGACCGGAGTGTTAAATGTCCCTTGACTAAGACGGGGAGGACGTGACCCTCTTTGCGCCGCCCCTGTGCCTCAAATAGATTGCTATCAGCTCTATCTTTAATCTTTCAAAATGTTCAGTTGCTATCGCTATTAGCTCTATCTTTAATTTTTCAAAATGTACAGTTGCTATTGCATGCACTCATCTGTGTTCCACTACACACATGAGTGCATGCTTACCAACTGTCCGTCTGCAACACTACTATCACCAACATCTAAGAAGGGAGATCCCCCCTTGAATGGCCCTTCTAAGGTTTCTCTCCTCCACACTGCCTGTGGAGCTTTTTTTCCCTATTGTTAGGTTTTAGTGAGTTTTTCCTTACCTTCGCGTGGGGTATGTCTGGGAGTGCTTGCATTCTTTCATTTATTTGCATCCATCTAAAAATGTTTGCACCTTATGGTGTTCTTGTTCTGTTCTTGACTTATTGTTATGTTTTCTTCTTGACTTGTTTAAAGAAGATCTGTATGGCCCATGGGGACATTAACGTGTGTTGTTGGGCCCTATAAATAAATTTGATTTGATTTGATTTGATTTATAGACTTGCAGTTAGTGGCTTCAGGATTGCAAGTCTATTTAGGAGAAGCAGCTGGCAAGGTTTTGTTTGATATGTAGTGTTTCATATTTGGATTCTATGTATGTGTGATTTATGATCTGTGGATCTAAATAGAGTAATGATGCACCGATGTGAAAATTGTGGCCGATACCAATAACCGATATTAATATTGCTGTTCTGGCCGATACCGATATTTACCGATGTCGATATTTATGTATACAAAACACTTTATATGATAATCAAATAAAGAGCTATTTTCCAAAACGCATTTAAAAAAAAACGTTTGTAACTTATTTTCAGATTTTTCTTTTCTCTTTTTTCGGCCCTATCTTGATATTGGACCGATACCGATGTATAAAAAAATATTATATTGGCGGCCGATATATCATGCATCACTAAAATAGAGTATTTAAAACAAGCTTGTGTGTGTGTGTGCAGGGAACAAAATAAGTACCCGCCAACCGCCAATGGCGGGCAGATTTAAGGTTTGGCGAGTAAAAATGAGAGGTCTGCCCGACACCTGGCATGTATCAAAATAGTTCATATCGATACTCTTATTTTGAAAATCCGGTGCGGGTCTCATTTCCGCCCCAAGCGCAGCTCCAGTCATAATATCTATGGCTCCGGCAGCTAGCAACGTTCGGTTGATATGATACCAGTGGCGGCTCGCCACTAGGGGCGCTCGGGCGCCGCCCCCCCTCAGGAACTACCCTGGTTATATGAGAGAACAAGAAAAATAAGTTTTTAGTTTTTTGTTTTATAGCCCTATAAATAATATAAACATGTTTAAAATGAATAATATTTACTCATTTTAAGTATGTTTGTATTTCCAATGCACAATATAACGTTATTATCGCAATTAAAAAACACTCGTTTTCCAGAGCAGGAAGTGACATCACGTTTTTTTTATTTTTTTTATTTTTTCGTATTTCTCGGCCCGGGCTATACGCGATAGCGCTCTGAGTGCGCGTCACAGTTTGATCGCTGTATCCGTCACAGCCAATCAGTGCATAACGCGTTGTGCGTTGAAATATGACTATTATGTTGGAATCCGGGCGCGATTTGAAGCGGTCTAGCCAGTAGCGTCAAGAATATCTGTAGCCGCATTTTGCGGAGACGCTCTCTGATTGGCCGACGCCAGTATTTTTTTCCGTAGCAGAATTTCACAGAGACGATCTCTGATTGGCCGAATCCAATTTCTAATGTTCCAATTCTAGGTTATTCCTAGGTTGGTCGGTGGAGATAGTTGTGTTGTTGTGAGAATGATGCAGGCAGCTGTTTGTCTTAGACGAGCGTGCCGTGACTGCAAGTTCTTTAGACTGTTAAGCTTAGGCACCTTTGGTTAAGGTTAGAGTTTGTCTTAGAGCATGGCGATAGAACGCCAGGTAGTTTGCAGTCTGTTCGAGCGGAAATGGACAAAGGAATGTACTTGTGTTGTGCTAACAAGCTAACACTTGGCTAACAAGCTATATGGCGGATGCAGTCTGGAGACAGACTACAGTGGACAGTGGTCTGGAATACATCATCAGTGGATTATACACGTTTATCAAGCTCTCCTGCCCTGGACGTTTCAACTAAACAGTGAGTCTCTCTCTCTCTCTCTCTCTCTCTCTCTCTCTCTCTCTCTCTCTCTCTCTCTCTCTCTCTCTCTCTCTCTCTCTCTCTCTCTCTCTCTCTCTCTCTCTCTCTCTCTCTCTCTGTGGTTAACGTTAACGTTTGTAAATAGTTTTTTTTAGGAGCAGTACTGTTAGGCTACTGCTGGCCATTCATGAAGCGAGACATTGCTGATTGTTTATTTATTTTATAACACAAGACTATGACTACCAACTGCCTAGCCAGCCGTGTATCAATCTTGGATGCAATAATAACGTTACCACACTGACTATGTCGATGGCTCATTGATTTAACTACTGCAGCTCTCTCGGATTGAAAATACGTGGATTATGGCTTGTTCAATATCGTCTATGTTTGAATGAATGAATGAATGAGAACTTTATTAACAGATTGCAGAATGGGTACAATACAGTACGGCTCAATACACACAATTGTTAAGGGGATGCAGACCAGAGAAAGACGTTTGTCTTGTTTACATCAGGGTCCCAGATTTTCGATTCATATCGATAGTTTAATAGCTAGCCTTGGCTCGTTTAACAATATGCAAAATATGTGTACAGCCCTGTACTCATACTGAAGTTATTCTTGGTATATAATAGGTCTGATTGTGTAACGAATCGATTCCACGTCGCGCTGTGTGTGAGAGAGAGAAGGAGAGAGGGAGAGATCTGCCTGTGTTTGGAGACGGGCGAGTTTTGTTTCTAACTTTTCTATTTATATATTGTGTTTCAAGTTGTGAATTAGAGTCTAGATTATACTTTATTTGACTGGTTGTGTGTTGTTGTAGTAACAGCTGAGCGACTCGTTCATAAGAGCCGATTCATTGCCGTGAGCGTGAGTCGAATCGCTCACGTCTTGCCATGAGTCTGTTGCGTGGTACTGTACTGTACACGTTTGCAAAATGTTTGGTATAGCGCCCCTAGTGGCGAAGTACCCACCGGCCGCCACTGTATGATACTCTTATTTTGAAAATCCCCACGGGCCGTGGCAACTCGACGAGTCATATCCGCCCAGTCCGTGCTGTCTGCATTAAGCAGAGCAGGGCTACAGAGCAGTGCGCCTATTTTGCAACCCGAAATAAGTCAGGCTGGTGTTTTTTTTTAACAACGGGTCAAATGCATCTAACATGCTTTGCATCGTCGCCATTCCTTTATGCCCACATCGCCCGAAATTAACGTTACGTTAGCGTAAGCTAACACGCTAATCCTGATCAGAGGCTGAGCCATAGAGAACAGCAGAAAGTGGGAACTGAGGAAAGGGAAATGGGGGGGGGGGGCACTCTCCCTTTCTCTGTGTGTGTGCGTTTGGAAAGACAATGTAGTCACTAGTCAGGACTCAGGACAGGAGTATATTATAGTAAACTGAGGATTACTGAGGATGGACAGATAATGTTGATATTAAAATATAAAAAAGTTATAAAAAGTTACCTCCGAAATCTTTCCTGTATCGCGCTCCTCCAGACAGGGTTGACCTCTTAGTCCCGGACTATTCGCTTTATCATTAGAGCCTTTAGCACAGTATATAAGACAATCCCAATCCATAGAACTAATCGCAATTAAGGGCACACAACATCATATTAGTTTATATGCGGACGACGTAATATTGTTCATGCAAAACCCTACCACCTCACTGCCTCATCTTCTCAAGTTGATTGATGATTTTGGTCTATCGGGATTTAGGATAAATTGGCCAAAGTCGGCCTTCCTCCCACTTAATGCCCCTGCAAAGGATATATTCCTTCCAGAAGAAATACCAATGGTAAAACACTTTAGATGTCTAGGAGTTGAAATATTCCCTACTATATGCCAAACGGTGAAGTATAATTACACAAAACTCCAAGATAAGATCAAAAATGATTTTGACAGGTGGTCCAAACTTAAAAACTCAGTACAGGCCCGAGTATCAATAGTTAAGATGGATGTTTTACCTAGAATCAACTTCATTAGCTCAATGTTACCGTTACCCCCCCCCCCTGATGGTTACTGGAAAAAATTACACTCCACATACATTTTTTTGGAACAACAAACCTCCACGAATAAAAAGATCCACCGCACAGAGAAACAAAGCCGACGGAGGTTTAGCATTTCCAGACTTCTACCACTATTTTAAAGCGTACTCTTTAAGACCACTGATAACCTGGTTTGACTCCCAAGCATCTGTATCCTGGAGAAACTTAGAAGAAAATATAGTGGCACCACATAGACTGCAGGACATAGTATACACCATATTATCAATTAAGCAATGCGAATTGAAATTTGGCCCGCTTATTACACATGTGATTCGGATATGGCGTGAAACACAGAAAAAATAATATTCTAACCAATATAAATGGCATTGCCATTCTCCCCTATTCAATAACAATGCACTCCTTATTGGAAAACGACCTATCAGATACCCCAAATGGGAAAAACAGGGCATACATACATTGGGAGATGTCTTCAACAAACAGGGTTTCTGTAGCTATCAAGAAATACGTAACAAATTTAACCTCACCAGTTCCACATTTTATTTCTACGCACAGTTATTGGAATGTTTGAAGGCTCATGGAGTCCCATTAAAGATACCAATTGAGCACCACAGATATCACAAATTCTTCTATGAAAGAGAGACATCGAGAGGCTTTGTATCTGACTTTTATCATCACTTACTAACGTCTTCGTATGGAATCCTTCCCCTAGACTCAGTCTAGAGGAGGGATATACCAGACTTGGAAGTAGATTTTGATTGGCAAGAAGTCTGGGCAAACGTTCGAATTGCATCACGCAACCTGGATCATCAACAAATTAATCTTAACTATATTAATAGGACATACCTGACTCCTATAAGATTGAACAGAATGGGACTTAGACAAGATTCTCTATGTTCCTTATGTACAAACGGTGATGATGGTACATTTATGCATATGTATTGGGATTGCCCACCTGTTAAGATATTCTGGGAAGAAGTGACCCTGCAATTATCAGAATTTTTATTTCTGAACATACCTGTACAGCCCTCTGTATTGCTGTTGAATGATGTTTCTCAGTTTGCAGCCTCTATACAGCTAAAGAGACTAGTTTTGTCCGGTCTCACAGCTGCTAAAAAGCTGATAGCATCCCGATGGATTCAACCGGATAAAATGTGCCAGAAGGTATGGATTCTTACCTATCTCGATGTGATTTATCTAGAGATATCTACAGCAAGAATTTTAGGTGTCAGTGAAACCAGCATTGCAATCTGGTTAGAAGTGGTGGAGAGAATAAAGGCTAGCATATGAATTGTAATTCCTGGTTAAAAACGAATGAAAATAGATGGATTATCCAAGGGGGGGTCCTGGGGGGGGGGGGGGTATTAGGTATATATCTCGTAAACTACATTTATATTGATTCAAATGGAATGTATAATCCTGTGACTTACTGTGGATATTTACTGTTAATGCTTGTGTGTCTAATTTTATGTCATGTTTAAAAAAATAAAAAAAATAAATAAAAAAATATTAAAAATAAAGTTTCGAGAGGAGTGGAAGTTTGAAGACAGAGACTACAATATGATGCAGGGGTGGTGAGTTGAAACAGTGTGTGTGTGTGTGTGTGTCGACCCCACTTCTATGTTTCAATAAATTATTTTAATTTAAAACTTTTAACGCTGACTCATTCCTTCAGTCCACTCAAAATTATGCTAATATTCCTTATGTTGTTTATGATATTAATTGAAAATAGCATATGAGAGTATTATATAGTAATAATAACACATGGCGATATACTAAAAAGCAATTTATAATTTTTGGCTGGTAAAAAAAATCTGCCTGGCTGGTAAGTCAAAAAGAAAATGTTGTTCCCTGTGTGTGTGTGTGTGTGTGTGTGTGTGTGTGTGTGTGTGTGTGTGTGTGTGTGTGTGTGTGTGTGTGTGTGTGTGTGTGTGTGTGTGTGTGTGTGTGTGTGTGTGTGTGTGTGTGTGTGTGTGTGTGTGTGTGTGTGTGTGTGCAGTGGCGGACTCAGGCTGTTTGAAGGGCAGGGGCGAAAAGAAAAAAAGGGCACCTACTGCACAACATGGGACCCCATCAGTGAGTAAAAATATATGATGCGTCATGTATGGTGAAATAGTCTTCATCCTTGATTAAGATTAACATTAGAATAACATAGACAATCCAGATTAATAGTAAAAGTAGATTCATCATGGTGTTTGAAAAGTAAATTATCATGGTGTTTGAAAAGTGGATTTATCATAGTGTTTGAAACTTAGATTTATCATGGTGTTTGAAAAGTAGATTATCATGGTGTTTGAAGGCCTAAACCATTGCTGCAGTGGTACATTTCTCAATGCTAAAGATATCAGTGAGGAATATACATATTTGGGAAACAGCATTTTAATATAGTCTGGGTTGAAAAATAGTGAACCTATTCTTTAAAAGCTATTTACAACATATATTTTACAGGATATAAAACAGTTTAACAGTTAAAGTTAATTTGAGTGCCGTTGAGCTTCTTCCTTTCTCTCTCCTACAGTAACTCTCCTTCTCCCCTCCTGCCCTCTCCTTCTGTCCTCCTATACTCCCCATCTCTCCTCCAGTACTCCCCATCTCTTCTCCTGTACTCCCCTTCTCTCCTCTTGTCCTCTCCTTCTCTCCTCATGTCCTCTCCTCTCCTTCTCTCATCCCGTCCTCTCATTCTCTCTTCTACTGTATCTCTCCCTCCCCCCTCTCTATCTCCCCATTCTCTCCATTAAAGTTAATATATTGTACCTGGATACTGGCTGGATCAGTGGGATATTTTAATGGCAACAGGAGAGCATTCAAGTTATTTGTTGTTGTGTCGTTTGAATCATTTCTCTCCCTATCATCATTTTCATCCTCGCTTTCTTTAGCATCTCCACGGCCGTCTTCATCATCATTTCTCTCCATAGCATCATCTGCATTCTCTTTCCTCAACTTCTTCATCATTTCTCTCCATAGAATCATCTGCATTTCTCTTTCCTCCACTTCTTCATAATTTCTCTCCATAGAATCATCTGCATTTTCTCTTTCCTCCACTTCTTCACCATATCTCTTCCTGATATCATTATTTCTCTCTTGACTATCTCCATCTTTATTATCTGTACTGTCTTTATCTAAGGTGGAGCAAATAATATTTGTTTTATAATAGTAATATAATTGTACTGTATATAATATTCGTACTGTATCCTACAATGTTATAATTGTATTATAAAATAATATGTCATATAGCACTACCACCACTAGCCCTCTTGCCTTGATTGGAATAAAAAGGGTCTATGGTTGGTCAATTTAAATGTTTAAGACACAATTGTCTGTCCAAAATAAGCATTATTGACCATGTTAGCACCAGATTCTCAGTTATAATCCAAACTATGGCTCTGTGAGACAAGCTTGTACATGTATCTAGTGGTGAGGACTTACAAATACATAACTGTATCCTTATCTCCTCCATTACTATTGTTGCTTTTAGACCCAATTTTTCAAAGAGCATTTTTCAGCTGCTTTTTAATATTCTTCCGATTTCTTTCTCTCCTTGGCATTCTGTAATCATAAAATATAGGCCAATGCTAAACTCACTTCTTATCAGGTGGGGGCCCACACGTGGGCACTCTTGAGGACGATTTGCCCACCTGCACTTTGGCGACCTCTAGTGGCTCGGTTGTGCATATTCTTTAATCCAATATATGTCGATAGCCCTTTCAGGTGACGAAATCCGTTCATCGGTTCTCGAGTTACATGCCAATATGTGAGGCTTGCGCGAAGTACATGGTATTGCGCAAATACGACTCCTGACTCTTGGGGCTCTAGTTCCGTCAATCATTTGGCGATCTCCAAAATGATTGGACAGGGTTGTAGCCAATGAGTGTGGCTTTCCAATGATACCCCACCTAGGGATGTACGAATCAGAGATCTAGGTGAAAAGTCACAAGCGAAAACAGGAAGAGAAAAACCACAGAATTAGTTGAAGTCTATGAGAAAACTGAGCTTTTCTTTTGTACACAGTTTACCAAAATCACTCTTAATCACTCATTTCTGAACGGATCTTTATGATCTACATAAGACTTCAGGCTATGGATCTTGGGTGTTTTTTAAGCCTCCAGCCATTCTGGGGAAAACTACTTCTGGACTACTACAGAAAAACGTGAGTAACACGTTTTTCTACAACTCAAGTTCAGACCTATGTTACTCTATTCTATTTCATTAGCACTAAAGGTGAGTTGTCCTTATTTTATCAGAAACTCCAGAATGTCATCTTTCAAAAGAGAAGGCTCATGCATGTGGTATAAGTATAAAGTATAGTATTTTGGTTTGCAAAAAAAGTATGCAGTCCTCAAACACGAAAACTAAAATGGCCAATTTTGGAGTTTACTACCACTCTTAAATTATCTTTAAAAAGCAATTCACACTGAACTTTAAAGTGCTATGGGTATATTTTGTGCAAATAATCCAAAAATAATTTGTACACTTTATTTCTAAATTGAGAACACAGGTTAGCATAGAATCAGCTAAGCAAGGTACCTGTTTAGTTAGCTAGCTACAGTAGTAATACAGCTAGCCTAGGCTAAAACATACTGCCATCAATAAAAGCACTTGTACATACATTAGTATTTAGTAATGCATAATTGGTAAAACAAACTCAATCTTTGCAACTTCAAAGAAAGCTTGCTGTATTATACCTCACACACAGCAGTAGGATGCAGGGTTACAGCTCAGACTGCATTAAGCCCTCTGGCATCTGAACATTCAAGAGGGGATGTGTCTAAAACTGAACATTTAAATGGATGGAATATTGTAGTGACGGGGCTGCTCAGAGTTGTAGCTAACACTTTTGTGTGACATTATTTAACCGTCTGGTCAAGTTTAGACCATTGGAAGGGCACCAATGGGCACGTCCTCTCATTTTCGCCACTTAAAATGCCATTTTAGCGTGATGTTTTCAGCTGTGGGGGCACGTCCTCTCGCTTTTGCTACTCAAAAGGGCACTTTAGGTTTAGCGCAATGTTTTCAACTGTGGGGGCACATGGTCAAGTTTAGACCATTGGAGGGGCACATCCTCTAGTTTTTTCACTCAAAAGGGCACTTTTGCGTGATGTTTTTCAACTGTGGGGGCACATGGTCAAGTTTAGACCATTGGAAGGGCACCAATGGGCATGTCCTCTCATTTTCGACACTCAAAATGGCATTTTAGCCCAATATTTTCAACTGTGGGGGCACATGGTCAAGTTTAACCATTGGAGGGGCACCAATAGGGCACGTCCTCTCGCCTTTGCCACTCAAAAGGGCACTTTAGCGCAATGTTTTCAACTGTGGGGGCACATGGTCAAGTTTAGACCATTGGAAGGGCACCAATGGGCACGTCCTCTAGTTTTCGCCACTCAAAAGGGCACTTTAGCGCAATGTTTTCAACTGTGGGTGGGGGCACATGGTCACGTTTAACCATTAGAGGGGCACCAATAGGGCACATCCTCTAATTATTTCCACTCAAAAGGGCACTTTTGCATGACATTATTTAACCGTGGGGCACAAAAGCACTCAAAAGGGCACTTTTGCGTGATGTTTTTCAACTGTGGGGGCACATGGTCAAGTTTAGACCATTGGAAGAGCACCAATAGGGCACACCCTCACATTTTTCGCCACTCAAAACGGCACTTTAGCGCGCATTTTTCAACTGTGGCGGCTGTGTGTGTGTGTGTGTGTGTGTGTGTGTGTGTGTGTGTGTGTGTGTGTGTGTGTGTGTGTGTGTGTGTGTATGTGTGTGTGCATGTGTGAATAGGACCAGAGAACCTCCATTCGCAAACAATAAAACATAATACACAAGGATAAACTCATTCCATTCCTCCAACAAGGCCCCCTTGTGGAAGACATGCACTGTATTCCCTTCAATCTGCAAAATCTCTGTTACAGAATCCTCACAGCAATCCTCCAAAGCTGATTATAGTGCACCATTTAACTAAATGAAACAGGAATTAAGAATTCCTGCCAAACAACATAGACACGGTTGGATTGGCTGTGCCCATATTATCATCTGTTTTTAAGGGGCTTATTCTGGAATACTGGGCTCACCTCAAAAGGGGATTTTGTAGTGACCGGGCAAGAATGTGGATCTAAGTGCAGACAGCGAACTCAGGAGGTAGATAACAAGAACAACCTAACAATAGGTATATATAATAGAACAGTCAGGACAGACAGGCAGAACATAACTACTATACAAGTAGTGGCTTGAGAATGAACAGACTGACAACTAAGCACTGACTGACTGGGGGAAACAGACATGAGTACAAAAGAGGGTGACGATTGATTGACAATAGCTGGAGGTGATGACAGACTGATGACAGCTGGCGATACACCCAAACAGAGTTAGTAGTACTGGAGCTGGACGTCACAGGACCCCTAGGCCGACCAGGGTGACGTTGTCTGAGATGAGAGCCAGGTCCCAAGGTGACCCTGGCACGAACCCAGCACCACTCCTTTGGACCATAGCCTTGTCGCCGATACCTGGAAGCGGTGTGGAGCAGAGTGGAACGGGTCCTCTTCCTGGGCAGATGGGATGCTGACCTTCTCCTGGTCCAGGAAGAGAGGAGTTTGGTACCCGAGGGAACACTGAAATGGGGACAGACCAGTGTCTGGAACCGGGGATAGTATTGTGGGTGTACTCCACACAGACCAACTGCCACCTCCAGGTGTATAGGGTTGGCAGACTTGGAGGGGGGCAGGCCAATCACAAAGTCCAAGGAGATATGGGACCAGGGATGATGAGGGACAGGAAGGGGCTGCATGAGACCAGAGGGAGCATGACGGGCTTGACGGGCTTGACGGGGTGTCTTGTTTTGTGCACACATGGGACAGGCAGAGATGAATGACCAGTTGTTTCTCCATGGTGGGCCAGCACAACCACTGACGCATTCTGTTTGACAAACTAAAAGCAATTGGTTTTGATAGTCCATCAGTGAGCTGGATGCAATCCTACCTGGAGGGGAGAGAACAGATGGTGGAGGTGAACGGTACACTGTCAGCTTCATTAATCCCGACCCATCTCATCCACAGCATAACTGAGACCGGCTATGGAAACAAATCATAAATAGACTACTGTAAATAAAATAGCATATAACATTATAAAGGATAGGCTATAGCAGGGGTTCCCTTTCTTCCCCGAGCCCCAAGATTTTTTGGAGACATATAGGAATATGATACAGGCTATACATGGGTCCGTCAGCGAGGAGATTTGGCCATTTGAGAATAGGCTATTGTGGCCAAACGAGGGCATATAGCCTATAAATATTATTAAATGTTTTCATAAGCTTAAAGATACAAGGACAACAGTTATATTAACGATCAAGTTAATGCCATGCTGCATTATGCGCAAATTACTGTTGCATAATGTAGGCTATGCATATATAATTTATATAGGCTATACCTAATACCGACATCAAAATAGATTGTATGCCTCTACAAATCATATTAAACCATTCAGGTAGAACATTTACGGAAAATCCGTCGCGTTTTGGAATCAAATTGACAGAGAACTTTAATCCCTGGGTAATCGAACTTTAAAAGAATGAAACGAAAAAGGGCATTCATATTCCAGCATGGTTATTATTAATAACACCAACGCCAAACAGTGGTTCTATATCATACTAGCTTCCGCTCAGCGTCATCTGCACATATCTCACTTTGTGCATATGCACTGAATAAAAACTCACAATGTACCTTTACATACCAACATTCGTCTGGCCACACCCCTATCCGCTACCTTCATAAGCAGGTGTGTGGCCCCACACTCGCCTCCTTCTTCACTTTCACCACAAGAAAGTGCCTGTATACCAATCACTTGACAAGGGTATTAAGCTGAAGAAAGTTGAGTTACGTGTTTAAATTTTTTCTTGCTTTTTTTTCTCTCTCATACTTTTACAAAGAAAAAAGCTAAGTCATAATGTTTACCTCGGAGGGTCGCACTAGCAACGTTACCCTTCACCAGCGGTTCTTCATTTCCTCCTCTGCTGTACGTCTTGGAGCGGGGTTGACGCCACTGTCGTGAAACGGCATCCGCGCCCGGTAGGTACCGGTGGGTAGTTTGCTTCTCCAAGGAGCTGGTGCACCAGCGCCGTCTCCTGTGAGATGGCCTGGTTCCTGCTCTGGGCGGCCGGCTCCTCTGGTGGCGGAGGATTTGAGATGCAATCTTTTTGTGTCTGCTCGCTCCCGTCGTAAGATGGTGGCTTGTAGACGCGAACGGCCTGGTTTTGGGGAGTTGCTAGAGCCGGATGCGTCTGCTTCTCCGTGGCCGATGGAAACTGAGGACTACATGGTAGAGGCAGACGGGTTCTTGTTTGACGCCCCGGTGGAGACATGTCCGCCTCCCGTCCAGGTTACACTGGCGGGGGGTGATAGGTCTCCTTGGGGTCCCTCGTATGCTGATGTTGGGTTAGAACCTCCGACTCAGCGACGGGATGCCCTGCTATCAGCCACATCGGAATGTGGCTCTGCGATGTCTAGTAGTCTGCCGCATGTGAGGGACGTGAGCTCGGTGGGGGAAAGTGTGCAGGGGGAACTGCGTGCTTTGTTCCCCGAGCTCATGGCGGCGGCGGCAGTCGCAAACGGCGTGCCGCTGTCGCAGCCACTGCCTGTTCCTGTCCCTGATGATCTCATAGGTCATCTATGGCAACGTCGTCCTGTGAGAGAGACGGGCGTTGTCTGCCCATTTTCCCCCTCGATGGAGGCCTACGTCCGTCAGGGACAGGTGGTCTCCCACATCACGGGCCTCACCCCACGCCTACGTGCGAGTCACGAGGGTGGTGGGTTTGGTAGAAGGTATGAAGGAGGGGGTGCCTCGGCTTGATAGGCTGATGGCAGCTCTCCTTTGTCCTGAGGTGGTGTGGGAGCCTTTACGGAAACCGGTTCCCCACGGGAAATCGGCGAGGCGGTTGGCTTACTGGAGTGACCAGTCATTCATCTCCGCGACTCAATCTCTGGCTGCCATGTGTAACATCGCGCAGCTGGCGACATTCATGTCCGGGATAATGACAGGCGGTACGGAGCTGACCGAAGTGCAACGTGATCAGCTCGCCCAGGCGGCAGGAGCCATCCTGCATCTGATCCAGCTGCAGGCCGTCGCCGCTGGGAAAGTACGCGCCCTGGCCACTCTAGCCCAGCGCCACCTTTGGCTGGAGCAGGCGCGTGTGCCGGAGAGGAAGAGGACTCCACTTCTGACGGCACCCCTCTCCGATGTTGGGCTCTTCGGGTCGGCGTTGCAGCTGATGACCTCAACCTGCAGGGAAATACAGGAGGAGCGGTCCGTGCTCCAGCCTCATTTCCCCCCGCCCGATGTCGCCGGTGGAGTCAGACGGAAGGCTCGTCGTCGAGGTTCCGCCGCCGAAGCCGCCGCTGCTACCACCGCCACTGCTGGTCCTTCAGCGAAGAGGGCCAGCAGGAGAGAGGGCGCCTTGGCCACTGCAGCCGGCCCATCCACGCTCGGAGGTGACGGTAGGGATCGTCGAGACCAGCCTCCAGTCCTTTACCGTCCCTCCGGGGCACCCCGGGGTGGCAAACCCCGAGCGGCTCATGGCAGGCGTCGCTAGTGACTTTTTCCCTCTATTGGTTCCCCCTGTTCCCTTCCCGGCCCAACATATGATTTTTGTCTAAAATAAAAGGTCCCTCCTAGGAGGGACTGTATTTTGTTACAAACTGTGTGTTTATTCACTACATATGATGGGGATACGATGTGTGAACCTTCGCTAGTGTGGGTTTGATAGAAGGGCTAGACTTATAGTCTTGTTGGTTGCTACATTTTATGTTATAGAGCTTAAGCAAGGCCTGCAGCTTACACTCGGTTGAAAAAGTTTTTTCTGCCTCGACCTGAAGATTAGGTTCTTCACATAAAGGTAGAGGTTAGTTGTGTGCTCTGTTGCTTAAACAGTGATATTGAGCCACAACACATATAAAACTTTGGCCTTGTTATAAACCCTGTTCACAGACTTGTCTGTGGCTAGCGTGCATTGAGTTAGCTTTGCGCTGTTCATTAGCATACTGGCTACTTAAGGTTTCATATGGCTATTTGTTGTTGTCGTATTCAAGGGTTGGGCTTGCGAGGGGGTACCGGATAAACCCCTCCTTCCCTCTTCTGATTGGTCGTTTTTTTTTTACCCTCTTTTTCATTCGGTCCGGCCAAGCTGTTAGGCGGGGGGGGGGTTTCCCTGACTCCGCACCTATCACGGGCAGTTGTGTCATGGGATTCCCCCCGTCATAGAATACGTCACTGGGCACGTTTCTATTGGACGACGGCTTCCGTGAGTTTTTCAGACCCATGTATGGTTCTGTTATTGTCAAGTTGTTGGGTCGTTCATTGGGTTGGTCAGAGTCATTAACTATGGCTTCAGTGGTTAACCCTGATAACCTGCATTTAAGCGATATTTTAATTACAGATACCTAGGGCTGTCCCCGACTAAGGATTTGGATGGTCGACTATGATTGGCCAATATTTGCCGTTAGTCGCGACAAAACAAATTTTAATTTTATTTTTTTTATCATTCCATTTGGGCTGTGGGGGGTGCTTAATGTCTGAATGAGTCGACTGAAGGCTTCTTGTCCTCTGCAAAAGCATGCAATTGGTCCACTGATGGATACATTTTGATATTTGTCTAGTCTAGTGTGTTCATTAGATGGGTGAAATCCTCTTTCAGTGCCTCTGTGCCTGTTTTCGTAGGCAGTTAGCCTCTGGTATGCGTGCCATAAGCGTTAGCCACGCTTCTAGGCCTCTTTTCTTTTGGAAAGAATGATAAAAAAATTATAATTTTCTTTTTACATTTTTTTTTACTAAGAGGTTGGCAGTCGACTACGGCTCCTTTCGACCGATTAGTCGACTAATCGACTAATAGGGGTCAGCCCTACAGATACCCCAGTAATAATAACATTACAATTTAATTCAATACAATGTGTGCCTTCCTCCCGGTCACCAGCAACGACATCAGCCAAATGCGCATCGCAACATTAACTGAGTGGAATCCCTTTCTATTCACATAACTGAATTTGTGATGGAGCTTTGACAGCTACATGGGTGGTACAGTAACAGTCTATTGCTCGATCCATCTCCAATATATCACAATGGACCGTGCCGGTGGCCAAAGACTTGAGGGTGGAGAGGACTTGATATGAATGTGCATGGGGATGGCATTTGTGCGTTTTGTTGCACGCTCCAATTTGGGTCCCAAATTGCAGTACAAATCAAGGAGAATGTGTCTCGGGTAGCGGACTCTAGTTAATATTATGTTCTCTCGGCAAATAGACTGCCCTATGCTATCTCTGAAAACAGCTCCCTGCGGAGTGCAGTCAGCGCACCCCGTAGTATTCCGATAACGCTATATAGATAAACCATGCTGCATTCATTCGGAAAGAAAGACCTATTCCAAATGCTATTTATAGGGTTTGACAATAATTACACTACTGTCGCTATTTTACAATGAACTATAATGCATTACGGGTCATACAGAACACGTCAGTGTTGAAACTAATGCATATTCTACCGCTTGGCGACATGTACGCACGGTCTGAGCCGTGCATAGATATACGCACAATCTCAAGCACACGTTCATTTTGATAAATCCCACACTTTGCATAGAAATGATCGTACGCACGGTTTACGCACATATCTGTGCGTACGCAGCATTGATAAATGAGGGCCTGTGCTAGATACTCAGGTGATCCCCAGCACTGGCTTGTCCCCAAACCAAACAGCTCAGAAACAGATGTACCACAGCAATTGCTATTTCTATTTAATTACAAGTTATTTGTCTTTTCTTTGTTTTGACCTGTTTTAAATTCCCCCAAAAATTGGGAAAATCTAATTTGAGAATAAATAAAGGTTTGAAATTAAATTAAATGAGGTATCTAGAGCAAATCCAACCACACACCCCTGGTTAGCGCCTCACATGTTTTCCAGCCACAGCAAAGGCCTTCTCAGTGGGGAGGGTCAGTTGATCTGGGCTCTACAGTGGGGAGGGTCAGTTGATCTGAGTTCCACCGTGGGCTTTAATCATCCGGTGGCACAGGTCCAGTAAATAACTTTAACACTGTGTTCAATGGCTGCTCTGTTTACCAGCAGCGAGTCAGATGGAGCCTGTTCCAGTAATTCACGTAGAAACATTGCTAGCTGGGGCACAGAGGACATCTGACTAGGCGGCACGGTGGTGTAGTGGTTAACACTGTCGCCTCACAGCAAGAAGGTCCAGGGTTCGAATCCCGCTTGGGGACCAGGTTTCCCCGCCAGTTACCCAGGTGGGGTATCTCCCAGGCCTTTCTGTGTGGAGTTTGCATGTTCTCCCCGTGCTCGCAAGGGTTTCCCCCCCCCGATAAGATAAACCCAATGGAAAAACATGCACAACAACAAGATCGCTAACGCTGTGGCGTCCTTGACGAAGACGGACAGGAGCACTTGGATTGGTCCCCTGGCGCGGCTCACGTGGCGCCTGTCTGCTCCCGGCTGCCCTTGGGGGGGAAGGACGACGGGATGGGTTAATCGCAGATACGCATTGTATGCATGGTTCGCATGTGTGCCAAATGGTGACCTCGGAGCAGGTCCTAAATTATTATTATTATTATAAGAGCTGGGGTCTCTTTTTTTAACATTCAATATTCAAATACATTCTTCCAGAGTTTGGTTTGATGCTAATAGTATACACAAATTGTATAAATACAATTAGAAACACATATTTTACCTGTCTAGTGTTAGTCCTTGTATCAGGAGATGAATAAATCAACCAATGAAAACATGTCTCCATTCTCCTTTCTTATCTTTGAGAGGGGGGGGGGGGGGGGGGGGCAGCGACCCTTTTGTTTACATTTGGCACACTGATTGGGAAAAGGACATTTCTGTAAACTGTCAGAGATAAAGCCACCTTTCCAATATATAAGTAGATATCAGTACATTTTCAAAGTAAGTTTGAAGTTTGATTCTATTATTGTTCATTCTGCTATTAATGTGTTACTAATGTCCCAATGTCTTGGTATGATCCCTGGCCAGTGTATGTCTGACAGGCTGTTCCCCTGAAGGTAAACAGGCCCTTTCTCACCTAAGCTCCTAATCTAACAGGCAGGCTTCAGACAGACAGCGGAAATCCTGTGGGCACTGCTTCGTGACTCAGCCTGCCTCTCAGCTGAGCAGGACTGGTTGACTGAACCAATGGCTAGCTGACTGGATGACTGCAGGGCTGACTGGCTGGCTGGCTGGCTGGCTGATTCAACCACTATTTGATCGATTGACTTAGCTGGCTGACAATTTAAGTGACCACTGAGCTCATGCAATGACTGTGCTAATGACTGACTCAATGATTAAATGACTGTCTTACTGACAGATGATTGGCTGGTTTGCTTGTTGACTGGTTGTCCCAATGACTATCAGAATGACTGACTGACTGACTGATTGGTTGGTTGGTTGATTAATTGAATCACTGTCTGACCAACCTTGTGGCTTGCTGTCCGAGTAACTGCTTAGCTGGCTGAGAGGCACAGAATAAACGGATTCCCAAAGCTGCATTTCCTCTTTGCTAGGATATCTAATGGATAGCTACTGGCTCAGACATGATGAAGGCCAATGAAAATAAATGTGATCGCAATACAGAATCATATATTGCGTATGCAGAATCATTTGTCTATGTGTGTATGTGTACATGCGTACAGCTCCCTGTCATGTCTCTGACTGCTGTTTTCAGCTTAGATGGAAATGTTCTGAACTGTATGGGATAGATACTCTATATGACAACTATATGACAACTAATAAAGAAACTTGTACTACTTGGTGTTCTGAACTGTATGGGATAGGTACTACTTGGTGTCACCACAACCTAACCTACACATGTTTTTCTCATCTTATTATGACGTTCTGTCAACGTGATTGCTACTTTTCAATATGATGTAATATTATCGATATTGTAGTCATATTTGTGTTGGTATTGTGTGTGGCTATTTGGCTAACATGCCTTGCCCACCACCTTTCAACTTCAACCATCTTTCAAGAGACCAAACCCAGAAACGCACATGCTTATAAAGTTCTATAAAATACATGTAGACACATATATTCTGTGTAAGACCCATGCACACACGTTTAAGTGAATACAAACATTTATTTTTCCAAATATTGATATCGTGTGGGGCGATTTTTGGCGCAGCACCCGCCTTGTTTTTGGCCAGGGTCATGACGTTGCCTTTGCGTTGCCGTCGGACAAATGTTTGCTGGGAAGCTGCTATGGCCATGTGCCCCGACTGTGTGGGATGAATTGCGGCCCGCCTGTTTGCTCTGTTTGCACCACCAACAGCTGAGTCTGGTACAGCAAATGTTTGGCGAGTTTCAGTCCCAGCCAGGGGAAATGCACCTTCTCTCCGCTACTATACAAATGCTGTTTTCTCTTGTACAAACATCCAGGCTTTTTAAAGAGCACTGACTTTAGTGAGGCCATTACCCTTATTTTCTGTACTTTAGGGCCATGCAATGAGTTTAATATGTTGATCTTAATATAAAAATCCTTGACGGTACACAGAGCCAATTATGTCATTCTGTTTGAGGTGTGCCCCAAGGCTGTAAACAGGAATGTTATACAGATTGTAGATATGATTTGGGTACACAGTCAAACCACTGTGCAACACTTGCACTTATACACCCATATGCATAGGGTATACTGTACAGAATATGACACTGTGCACAAGGAATGAACGCTTAATTTGGTGCTAGTTAGACTACCACAAACATATGTCAATTAGTTTGTTCTCAGTCCTGAGGCGGCCAGGCAGAATTTCTCTGATTGAGTCCCAGACTGGTAGTGTATTGTTGAAGTAATTATACTTTCAAGATCACCCTGACCTCTCTCTCTGTCTGAGTTCCCGTCTGCTGGCTTCATTCATTGCCTATGTGGTTTCATAATGGAATATCAAAAAAATAACAGGGCCCTGAATGCATAAAACCCTCTAAGAATAGAGTACTGACAGGATCACTCAGCCGCACAGGGAAATATTATTTAGAGTAAAGTCTTCACAGAGAAAATTGGGAGCACTGATGCAGCTTCAAAGTTTGTATAAAGATGACAAGCTGGTACAGTAATAATGTGGGTTATGTTGCTCCAGCTCTGACCCACATTTCACATGGACACAGTACATCTTTGGTATCAAGGTGAAAAACTGGAATAATTTCACAGTCTAGCTTCCTCTAGTCTGAATGGGATTTTGTGTAGGTGGAAGTGCGTAGTGGCTAGGTAGGTGAATGCTTGACTTGTGAAGTGTTCTTACACATACCTGTACACTGACGGCTTTTAATAGACAAGGTTCTGATTCATTCCAGAGCCAGAATTGCCTGAAATGCCAATAGCCAGCATTGCCTGAATTGCATTGCCAAGAACAGCTTACAGTGTAACTGGAAAGGGGAACATGGGGTGAGATCTATTCTCCACCAGGTGCACGGCTGCTAGCTGTATCTGGAACTACGGGAAACGCTGGACAGATAGCTGTCAGATACTCGGACCCGTGATTGTTGTGATATAGAGTGGTGTGTGGGATGTGGGCAGGGCTGGACCTAGCACATTTGGCGCCCTAGGCAAACTTCACCACTGTGTGTCCCCCCCCCCCCAAAAAAAATCAAAACATCTTAACAGTTATACAGTAAAGTACTGCACCTTTATTTATTACAAAGAAGAACAAGAGCTAAGAAGAAATTCTGACTGTGAACACCTAAAGCCAAGGTGGCAACCCCCCAACCTCTTAAAGACCGACCAACCGTAGATTTTTGGCTCATTTTCAGTTCAGCAAAAGAATATAAAATAAAATATTTCTTTTTTTTAGCTGGGCGCAGTTTTTGATGCCCCCCTCTGGGTGGCACTCTAGGCAACCGCCTATGTTCGCCTATAGGAAGCTCCGCCTCTGTTTGTGGGGACGGTTGCTTTAATAAGTTGTCGTAAGAAAAGATCAGCCGACAGTGGCTCAGGAGGGAGAGTGGTCGTCTGGTGATTGGAAGGTTCTGGGTTTGATTCCCCCTCCTCCCGAGCAGCGCGGTTAAGTGTCCTTGGGTAAGACACTTAACCCGTTTTTACAATGAGTTATGTTGCTGCATTTCTTTGATGCCATCCTGTATTAACAAGGTGCCATAACAAGGTGAATCCTATATAATCTTGTGTGTTATCATAGCTAGTAATAACAGAAACAAGACAGAAAGACAATGTAGACTGTATAAGCTACGATTGCTCGTTGCAGAACGACTGACCCTTCTATCTAGAAATATAAAAACAGTGGGTCATATAGCCCCAACTTTCTCCCGGATGTTATTCAGCACTGGGAGACAACTGCAATATTTCCTACTACAAACATTTCTATGACAACAGTGACCGGTCTTCTTAACTCATTCAGCGCCAGGGATTAACCTTGTCCCGTTCTAGCTACGCCACGCTTTAAAGATAGGGGTGCATCACCTTGTTTGTAGAGCTAGATCTATATTCTAGCTATGGAGACAATACTATGGTCATTGACTTTCTTCCATCGAACATGCAAAAAGGAGAAAAAAATGTCATGTATACATTCGCGCGTTATCCCATGGTGAATATTGTATAGTTTCGGAGTGATCCGGGATAATTCCTGAAAAGCTGAGTTATAGGGTGCTACGTGAATTCTACTATAAGCGTTGGCGTTTCTTGCCTGGACACGCTACTATTTCCAAATCAAATGTATATAATAGGTATTATGTTTCATCATGAATGCATGAAAGGGGGTTGTTTTTTTATGCTTTGATGGCCAGTAATAGCATTCGTATTGAACACCACACAGGCTGATCAGCTGGATCGGTATGAAAACATTGTACGATCAAGCTGGAATTGACGTCAGATAGTCCTTACCTTTGATCGGGGGTATTCCAAAAAGAATATTGGTGTCCATCTGGTCCACGACATAATCCGGCACAACACATGCATCGAGTGTCCTGGACACGTTTCAATGTGATCAAGTGAACCTCCAGGCTTCCCTGGACTAAAAATCTCCGCCCGGTGGGATTTAAATGTAACACACGGTCTGGAACAGGGTTTACTGCACTCTCAATACTGCCCCCTAGCAGGATCTGGCCGGTACTGCACCCTTGGGGTCCCAGTATGCCTTTTAACGGCAACATAAAGGTCCGTGACATTGAATAGAATATTAAAATAGAAAAAAAGAAAATCTGACCAAATAACGAGTTTACTCGTTGTTGACGTTCAACGCATGGCGCCCAATAACGAGTAAACTCGTTGTTGGCGGGGAATGAGTTAAAGCAGAGGTTGTCTATAATAGTCACGTAGTGCCTATTATTTAAAAACAAAAAGTACAATATGATGTGGAAATATATTTCATAATTAATTATATGCCTTATATAACATTTGCCCAATTTTAACGCAACTTCTGGTATAAACCACACCCACGTTCGGTCTTCTATTCAAATACAGATCCAGAGACAGATAATTATGTTGGTTAAACAGATACAGATAAACTACGTCTATGCACACCCCTAGTCCCCTTCATGATAACATTTATCAGCCTCAATCAGTATGTGGAGAAAAGACTTTCTGTTTTCATTTTCCAACACTGAGTGAAATGACTCTGAAAAGCTCCCAAAGGAAACAGAGAGGCACACGTCTCCTAATGCAGTAACTGATACTTTGTGTCGCCATCTTGCTAGGAAAACATTACACTCAACCACAAACCTCTCCACACGCTGGATGGAAAAGGTAAGGATTTGTTGTTTTCTAAAATTTTATTACATTTACAGATGTCTTTTTCTTTTCACCCCATGGTTCTACGCTCTACATGTTTTTGTTATAAGGTTGCCAGAAATTAGATATTCAGATTTGTTTCCTGCAGCAAATTGCTTCCACCCTGACCCAGAACACATACTGTATGTGCAACAGTAAATACTATTTCACAAGTTTCACTTTTTGTTCTCTTTTCGGTTATCATACAATGCAAGGAATTATATGGCTAGGAATGATATTGATTGAGACACACCAGTTATTTCTTGCAATAATGTCTATTCTGTACTTTTGAGAGAGAAGCAATAAGGAACACAACCAGTAGGTTATGAATATAACCATGTTCTATGAGTATAGTGACGCTCAGCGTCTATTGCACATATCTCACTCTAGTGCATGTGTGCACTGATTAAAAACTCACAAAATGTACCTTTACATACCAACATCCGTCTGGCCACACCCCCCGCTACCTATATAAGCAGGGGTGTGGCCACACACTCACCTCCTTCTCAATCTTTCACCACAAGGCAAGATCAAGGGCCGCAGTGGCGTCTAGACGCTGAGCGTCACTATACTCATAGAACATGGTTATATTCATAACTTACTGTTCCATGTCGTAGAGCTTCCGCTCAGCGCCTATTGCACAACAGGGGCTGAGCGGGAGCTGACGCCCGACAAATGTACCCCACTGAGGCCCCCTACAACCATCAGAACCGGGGAAAACCGAGCCCCCGACCCTCCCTAATGGAGGGATACCCTCCCTATTGGAGGACGGGAGGGAGACGGATCCGACCGTGCGAAGAGGAACTCGAGCAACTCAACGCACAGGGTGAGCAGACCGTGGCTTGACCCCACGACTACGCACATGCACAACCCGCATGCCACCAGGGAACGAAAGGAAGGAACAAACCTCGCTACCGCCCCCAAAATCACGGGGTCAAGAGCAAAGCTCAACCCTGTGGCAAGGCCGTAGCAGCGGAGCGCGAAGGAAGACCCAGACCCAGAAGGGACTGGATCCCCCCGGAAAAAGTACACGTCGAGACCCAAAACACATCAATGGATAGTCTAACAAGACACCAGATACCGTTCCTCCAAGCCGCCTGGGGGAACGACAAGAAGCAGCTTTTTTAATTTTAAATTTTTTCAGAAAAAAGAAAAAATTATACGGACATGGGTCCCATGCGACGCGGCTGAGGGAAACACCACCCCGTCAACCACACTTCATAAGAGGGGACGGTGAGCGAAGTACCCCTATGGCAGGGGGAAACCCATGACTCAACAGACCTGTAAGGCGAGGAGTCAGGGAAACCCTAAACAATACCCCGTCCACCTACTCCAAAAAGGAGAGGACGGGGAACCCCCAGAGAGACTTCCCACGTGAGCAATAGACTGAAAAGACATATTGTAAACATACAACAGAGCAGAACTTCTTTTTAAGTTCTACTCACCTTGACAATCTGAGGAGGAGGCTCTGAAACTCTGAGGAGGCCCCCTCACTGGGAGGGAGGGTCTGAACTCACAGGAGGCTCTGAAACTCCCTGAGGAGAAGGCTCTGAACTCCCTGAGGAGGAGGCTCTGAAACTCCCTGTAACAGAGGTCCATAACATGGAGCCTGAATAACCCACGGAAGTCTTACCAATAGAAACGCGCCCAGTGACGTACTCTATGGCGGGGGAATTTCCGCGGTGCACACGCCCAATCTTTCAGGGCGTGGGACCAGGAAACCCCCCCCCCCCCCCCCCAGCCTGTAACGTGCCGAACCAGCAACGTGACAGGAAGCCCGAAGGACAGGGGGTTTTAACCCCTGACCAATCAGAAAAAGGGGAGGAAAGGTTTACCAGTTCACCCCTTTACGGCCCATCACCCCTGATACGATGTAATGACAAAGTAGAGCCATGACACCAGTCATAGCATGCTACTGTACATGAAGCGTTTAACAGCTTCACATAGCTCATGTGCGAACCTGCTATCTGATTTTTACTAAGGAAAAAACACAGAACAGAGAGGGCCCCTTTAAGAGCCCCGGTACCAGACTTACACATGTGCTTCTGTGGGCCAAAACCTAACCCAGTTGTGGATCTCAACGACACACACAACCCTTCATCACAACAAAAAAGACAAAAGTACACTCTTACTACAGAGGAACGCCGTTTTTCATAACGAGAGAGACATAAGTCCTCGATTATGTATTGACCACAGGCCTTGCTAAGCACATATGACAGCGACCAAACAACCTTTTCCCTAGGAAAAAATCGTTTTCTCAAGCAGAAGCACAACCCCAGCAATTTAAGCTGAGGGTTACATCGTATCCCCATAAACATAGTGACACAATATATTGTAAACAAACATGTTTGAGAGGAAGGGGGGCGTCTCTACAATTCGTAGCCGCATTTCTGCAGACCCCTCTCTGATTGGTTGAGCTCCATTTCTGCAGACCCCTCTCTGATTGGTTGAGCGAAGCCCCTCTCTGATTGGAAATGTACTACCAGATTCGCTTATAACGTTATTTCGTGTGACTTCGCGGTTTATTCATAACGTTATGCACATTTCACAACACAGCCAGCTGTCAGAAACTGTACATTGTAATGTTGTTATTTCGCGGCCTGCCCATTTGATGTTCCCAAATCATATTCAGAAAGTATCACAGAGACTTCTATTGACCAAGGAATTAGTTATTATTAGTAAGACACATTTCGTAGCAATTGACCACCAGACTCTTTCTCTTAATTAATATAAATGTTATATTGTAACTGTCTAGTTACACATTGGCTGCAGGCTGCAATTAAAACTTTGAATCTGAGAGAGCTCTGGTCAGCGAAGCCGCGAGCGATTATTATTGGTTTTTAATGACAAACCAATTACATAATCCTATCCAACATATGTGTAAAGGCACACACAACATATTCCAGTTAACGGTATATTTTTTTAATGATTCGTTATGGCGTAATCAATACTGCCATGCGTATAAATTGCGTTCGCGACCTCCATGTTTTGGGGCTATTCATCAGAAAACTCGGATCCGGGATTCGGCTCCCATCCATCGGGCAACAACTGTGGGTTTTCAGCCTCTCTCTCTGGAGCTTAACGGAGTTTCGACTCCTGGCTAGAGGAGCTTGTCGCGGCTCATGCGCATGCGCGCGCTCGGCCAATCAGAGAGGGGTCTGCAGAAATGGCCTCAACCAATCAGAGAGGGGTCTGCAGAAATGCGGCTACGAATTGTAGAGACGCGGAAGGGGGAAGCCCCAGGGAAAAACCGGGGGGGGGGGTCACCCCTCCCTACCTTACCCTTGATACGACCAGGTTGAACAGGTACCCCTGTTAATATGTGAACACGCTGTTCATTGTCATCACAGGCTGAGAGAAGGATTTATTCCTCAATCACATGTCACTAAGCATAGCTTTGCAGGGTAAACAACCCACTTAGTTGTGAGTTCAACCACGTTACTAACGTTACATGAACACACATGTTCCCATCACAACTAAACCAGTTCATTTTTACTCACGTAAAAAACAACGCCGATTTTCTAGGTAGAGAGAAGCTATACCAGTGACAAGACAATTCACACACAACACGCGTTGTATCCTCAATGTATTGCAGCAACACACGTTTTGGAAAACATCGTTATTACAAAACATTTAGAAGGGAAGGAAAGAAGAAGTGTTAAGTCCGGCAGGACTCCTACGTCCACCCTGAGAGCAGGCCGAGAGGACTGTGAACACTGGTTAACGGGGACAGCCGAAGTCGAACCCGGCGTCTCCTGCGTTGGTGACGAGGGCAATGCCCGACACGCCACCCAACCGCCGTTCTCCATGTTGACGAAGTCCTCGCTGGCAGGGCACCCGGTGTAGGGTCGACTAACATCCTCTGTCAAAGATGACGTCGTAGTCAGAGTGTTAAGGCTTGTTATTCTCACAGTAACGTTCAACAGTGTAGCATTAAGCTAACAGCCACCCCGACTGATAGCAACAAGCTAACGTTTCCTAGCCTAGTGAACGCAACGGGCTAGCGCCGCAGCTAACAGCTGACTGGCTAACAGGTAGGCCACACACTAGCACGCAAGCTAAGCAGCTATCACCTGAACTGTACACAACAACATAATAAGCCACACTTCAGACAGGCCGCCGCCTGAATCCCTCCTCATCCTAAGAGAGAAGAGAAAAAGAAATGTCAACACAGTTTTCAACAGTGATTTAACAGACATACAGCGGAGTCGGCACAATTCCCATACGGGCTGCAGCCGACTTGAGCATGGATCTTCCGATAACGAAGCTCCAGACTCACTTTTCCTCGTGCTTAGGGTGTAAAAGATGGGGCCTTCATGGGACAGAGAAGAATCCGCTCGTCCAGAGAACCCCGGGTTTAAACCAGATCTCGGTCGCGGCCCACTAGTTTGACCATTATGGGCGTCAGACCAGGACCCTCCACCCGTCGCCTAAGAGGCCGAACAGAGGACCCCAATCTGGGGCCGGCCTTCGTAAAATTGTCAGCTAACCCCCATAGCATTAGCAGTACAACTGGCGCCCGCATAGCAAAACATTACTCACCCAGCCCAGAAAGCAACCAGTTTCTCACAACAGCCGGTGCTTCCTGCAGTCCAGCTGTAGAACCGCAGGTTCAATACCTATCCAGCTGCAGCTTTGGAGGACTGCAGGTGGGGAGTAGATCAGCGACGCGAGCCCCTAATACGAAAAAGCCGGTGGAGGTCAGAATGATCATCATCTTCCAGACACCCCAGTGACGAAGACATTATCGCCGTATTTTCTCGAAAAATAGTGAGAGAGAAAACAAAGATATAACGTCAACGTATCTCTTTGCTCTTCTGTTCTCCTTTCTTCAGCTTAATAACCTCGTCAAGTGATTGGTATACAGGCACTCTCTTGTGGTGAAAGTGAAGAAGGAGGTGAGTGTGTGGCCACACCCCTGCTTATATAGGTAGCGGGTGGTGTGGCCAGACGGATGTTGGTATGTAAAGGTACATTTTGTGAGTTTTTATTCAGTGCACATGCACTAGAGTGAGATATGTGCAATAGACGCTGAGCGGAAGCTCTACGACATAGAACATCACCTGTGATGTGGTTTTTGACAGTAACAAGAGTCTAACCTTTGTTAATTTAACAGTTAATAAATTAAACAGATAAAATTGTGTGTCAGCAGACTGTGGGCGGGATCCACTAAGAATGGATTGCGAGGTGGGAATTGCACCCTTAACTGTACTATATTCTTTTGTACTATATTTAATTTAGTTTATATCCGATTTAATTGTATTCAATCTCTTTAAGTTGTAAAGCCCGGCCTATATTTGATTTCATAATTATATTATATTCTATTGTGCTTAAGTTAGTTCATATTTAATTTTATATTACACCACCTCTTTATTGTGATTATAACCTAACCCAGCACCCAAAAGAGTGAAGGAAAGGAGTTATTTAATTTAATATTTAATAATAATAATAATAATAACTTCATAATAATAATAATCATGGCGTTGCATTACTGCTGATCAGCACACCTATCAGAAATAAATGTTTACTGTATGATAATCTCAGAACCAAGCATTTGAAATTACATGGCTTAGTGCTTAGCCTTATTTATAATAGTTTTCACTGCCAGACTTGGAGCAAATCACACCACTTTGCGAAGGCTATCTTCGACTGGGGCTGCATATTTCTCGAACAAATCATATACTGTTTATAAGATCTATTTTCTGGTGTTCCAACGTGTGACGTACGTGGGTTGGTCATTATCATTATTACTGTATTTGGAAGACCATGTGAACATCAGATTAGTATCGTTTGTATGTGTGCGTGTGTGTGAACATGAGAGCTAATGATATCTCTTCTTCTCTTCCTGTCAGGTGCTGCCCGTCCCTATACTGAAGGGTGCTGATTGCCTAATGAAGGACAGCTGATGGCAATCACATCAAGAGGGGCGGGTGCACAAGTAGCTGACAGCACACACACGTCGGGGCGCGTCTTGGTGTCATTTTTGCAGTAGTCTCATTGCTGGAAGTCACTTGCCTTATGGTGGAGTGAGGAGGCTGCCGTCTCGCCTGTCTATGGCCTAAAGCAACACTGTGTGGCACGGTGCCATTTTATCACATGGAGTGTGGGTTAAACTCCACAGCTGTGGTGTCCTAGGATGGGCCCAAGGTTGTATTGTAACTACTAAGTGTTTGTTTGTGTACCTGTATGTATTGTTTGTCCTCCCTTACCTTTTCCCCTTCTTGCCTTATGGTGGAGGTTTGAAGTCCTACCACCATAAATATATACTTTACTATTTGGAAAACGTCTTGTGTTGTGTCTTCTTTCACCTACACCTGGGACCTTGATTTTGAACATATTTACTGAGAGGGGCTGCTTTTGCTCATGTGCTGCCCTCCAGTTGTTATTATCAGACCTGCGTACATGACACAACGAAACCTCAATCAACAAGATCCGTCCATAGATTCTGGCTGTACAGGACGAAATGTAAGGGAGCGTCCTTATTGCGTAATACTACTGTACTATACTGTAACTTTTCCCACGACAACACACCCCTCTTGACAATTTAGGCACTGTGCCAGTGAAGATATTTTATAATTGACAAATATTTTTAGTGAGCAAGTTGTATTTAATGTTTAGTTAGGATAATAGAACCTGCATTATCATATACTCCAGAATAAACGTTTCATTGGCCTGCTTCCAGCGTCTAATCCTCATGGACCCGACGACACGTTATAAATTAAAAGTTTATGTGCGGTGGTACAATTGGAACGTGAGTGCAGTCAATAATGATAATAATAATAAACGTATTTATATAGCACCTTTCATACACGGATTGCAGTTCAAAGTGCTTTATATAATGAATAATAGGGGTGGAACGGTTCACAAAATCCATTGTTCGGTTCGTATCATGGTTTTGGGGTCACGGTTTTCGGTTCGGTTCGGTATACGTTGTTTTTTATAAAGAAAATATTTAACACTCCAAAAATACCATACATCAGCATAAGATATATAGCCTAAAAATAATCCAAGTTATTCTCAAGGACGTAGTCATGCAAAAACTGAAAGAATGAAGCAGTTTGACATCAGGCACATTATTTTGACAGTGACCGGTTAGAGCTAGGAGAGATTTTGGTACAGCAAGAGGGGAGGCATTGCTGATTTAAGCATGTTTCTCATTTATTTGGTAAAAAAAATAAAAATAATTACAGGTGCGGCTGGGTAGCGCAGTGGAGAATGCATTGGCCTACTACCGCAGATACTCTGGGATCGAATCCAGCTGTCAGCGGTACCTCCGGCTTGGTCAGTCGTCCCTACTAACACAATTGGCAGTGTTAGCGGGTGAGAAGCCGGCGGGGTATGTGTCCTGGTCGTTGTAAACTGCGGTTCTTACTGGTCGGTCGGGGCGCCTGTTCAGCAGGGAGGGGATCGGGGGGAAATAGCGTGAACCTCTGCACGCGTTACATTCCCCCAGTGAGAGTCCTCGCTGTCAGGTGAAAAGAAGCAGCTGGCTGACTCCACATGTATCAGAGGAGGCATGTGGTAGTTCTATACCCTCCCTAGGCCGACAGTGTGGCAATGCGCGCAACGACCAGGAAGGGAATTGGCATAACGACTAAATTGGGATGGGAGCAAAAATACAGAAAAAGTGATTTAAAAAAAATATAATAATAATAAAAAAAAAGGTTTACAGCGGTTTGCCTTATATAATGTTTGGCACACAAACACCGAACTGACTGAAAAATATAGGCAACATTTGTCAAAGTATTAACTTAGTGCAAACAAACAAAATAATTAAACCTGTCATAATCACAGCACGGGCCTACTTCACTCCCCCTCCTTTTCCCCTCACGTCCTCCACACGCTCCTCTTCATCACCCTCTCCATCCACTGCACACCTCCTCATCCTCTCCTTCTCCAGTCACCCCTTCCTTTACCCTCATACGCCCAGCTGTATTTCATCCCCCTAATTCGCACGCGGTCAGGCACCCCACTCTCCACAGCTGCACTCAATCCTTCCCTGACGGGGGGACTACTTCTACACCTCGACGCTGACCAGAAGCTGTCGTGGTATTAATTACCACTGCCCAGGTACGACGTCTTTGCCGAAAGCTCTGCTAGATACCAACCGTGTATTTGCCTACTCTAACCTGTTTCTCTCCTGTGCCCCAAAGGACCTCCGTCCCTGCCTGGACGTCACCTGTCCCCGAAGAAGAACACTTTTTCTCCCGCTGCAACCCAGCAGCTTCCAAGACAAGCACCAGGACCGCTTGCTCGCTCACTGCCGCCGCGGCAGCCACAAGACAGAACATAACCCCGTTCTATTCCCCCCAATTCCTGTGTTGCTCATTTGACATTAAACACCCTTGAAACCGCTCCTATCTCTTCTCGTGTATTCAGCAATTGGGCTGTGCTCCAGACCCCAGTTCTCACAGAATACCACAACCTAACGATGACAGCACCAGCTGTACACAAGACCGAGGAATGGAAGAAGTTTCAGAAGCAGTCTGTGAGTATCATCAACGGCCAGACCGCCCGGGTCGACCAACTCGCTCACTCCCTAGACGCCGTCACGGCGCAGCTGGCCGCTCTCGCCCTCGACTCCGTTGAGCGAGAAACTCAGTATCTACGTATCGAGGCACACTTGGCACAGCAGGGCCTACCAGCCGCTACCCCCACTGCACCAAGCCCCCCGCATAGAGAACCCCCTGTCCCCGCACCAGAACGTTACGACGGAAGCGTCTCCAAATGCTGTGCGTTTTTATTCCAGTGCTCGTTAGTGTTCAAACAACAACCCCACACGTTTCACAGCGATAGGTCCAAAGTAGCTTACCTGTCGGCGCTGCTCACAGGCGCGGCGTTGAAATGGGCCACTGCTCTCCACTTTAACAATTCCTTCCTCTGCAATTCGTACTCCGAGTACGTCGACGACATGCGTAAAGTGTTTGACCACCCTCCAGATGGCTCAGAGGGGGCCTCCGGCTTGTTTTCGATCTGCCAGGGAAGCTGCAGCGTAAGCGAATACGCTATCGATTTCCACATCCTCGCCGCCGTTGCGAAGCGCATTTCGCCAGGGCTTGAACGACGCTATTAAAAACGAGCTTGCGTCCAAAGAAAGACCCACCTACCTGAGCGAGCTAATCCATTTTGCCAGGGAACTGGACCTGCGTCTTCGGGAACGTCGTTGAGAGAAAGCTAGCACCGCTCGTTCGCCTATACCCGGTCCGCCTAGTCGCGCTGCCCGCGCTGAAGAAAATAGTTCCTCCGAGCCCATGGATCTCGACCGCTCAGTCTCCCCCCCAGCAAATGCCGACACAGGCTCGCTACAGGAGCATGCCTGTACTGCTGTCAAACAGGTCACTCCGTTGCCTCATGCTCGCTTCGCCCAAACGACGGGGCTCGACAGTAGCGCTGGGCGTCTGTTCGAGTCTTGATATCGCTCCCAGCTCCGGCCCAAACATGCTATTCCGCGCCACGCTGTGTCTGAATAACCAATCACTCCTGTTATCTGCCCTGGTTGACTCAGCAAACAACCGGCTCTCTCCCTGCCTCCTCATCGCCAATATGACTGCGCCATTGATTTACTCCCCGGAGCGCCACTCCCTGCTAGTCACCTGTTCAACCTCTCGCGCCCAGAGAGAGAATTAATGGAGAAGTACGTTCACGAATCCTTGGCCTCGGGCATAATCACCCCCTCCTCCTCTCCTGTCGGCGCAGGATTCTTCTTCGTTTCCAAGAAGGATCGTTCCCTTCGCCCCTGTATCGATTACCGGGGTCTCAACAACATCACGGTAAAGAACAAATACCCCCTGCCTTTAATCGACTCTGCTTTTGAGCCCCTGCAAGGTGCCACCATCTTCACAAAACTGGACCTCAGGAACGCCTATCACCTTGTCCGCATGCGGGAGGGAGACGAGTGGAAGACGGCCTTCAAGACACCACTCTGCCACTTCGAGTACAAGGTAATGCCCTTTGGACTGACCAACGCCCCTGCTGTCTTCCAGGCCCTCGTCAATGATGTTCTCCGTGACGTACTCCACCGCTCCGTATTCGTCTACTTAGACGACATCCTGATCTTCTCCCGCTCCATGGAGGAGCATGTCCAGCACGTCCGCCGGGTTCTCCAGCGTCTTCTGGAGAACAAGCTGTTCGTCAAGGCAGAGAAGTGTGAGTTCCACGTCTCCTCCATCGGCTTCCTCGGCTACATCATTGAGGGCGGCAAGATCCGGGCGGACCCCGAGAAGATCAGAGCGGTGTCCGACTGGCCCTGTCCCACCAACGTCAAACAGCTTCAACGCTTCCTGGGATTTGCCAACTTTTATCGGCGCTTCATCAGGGACTACAGCCTGGTCGCGGCGCCCCTCACCCAACTCACCTCGCCTTCGGTGCCCTTCGTCTGGTCCGACGCAGTGGACTCCGCTTTCGCCGAGCTGCGCCGGCGCTTCACCACCGCTCCCATCTTCGTCCAGCCGGACACGTCCCGCCAGTTCGTGGTGGAGGTGGACGCCTCCTGCACCGGAGTGGGGGCGGTTCTTTCCCAACGCTCCGCCACCAACCAGAAGCTGCACCCCTGCGCCTTCTTCTCACGCCGCCTAACCCCAGCCGAGGTCAACTACGACATCGGGAACCTGGAGCTCCTGGCGGTCAAGCTAGCCCTGGAGGAATGGAGGCACTGGCTGGAGGGATCGGAGGTCCCCTTCCTGGTTTGGACGGACCACAAGAACCTCGCCTACGTCTCAACGGCCAAGCGCCTGAACTCTCGCCAGGCTCGCTGGGCGCTGTTCTTCGCTAGGTTTAATTTCACCCTGACCTACCGGCCTGGTTCCAAGAACACCAAGCCAGACGCCCTCTCCCGGCAGTTCGTCCCTGAGGAGGGTCCCACACACCCCGACACCATCCTCTCCACTTCCTGTCTGGTGGCCACCGCCACCTGGGAGATCCAGTCCATCGTCAGGGAGGCACAGCATGCCCAGCCGGACCCAGGTAAAGGTCCACCTAACCGGCTTTTTGTCCCTGACCTTGTCCGCTCTCAGGTGCTTGAGTGGGTTCACGCTTCCCGGTTCGCGTGCCACCCGGGGATGGACCGGACACTATCCCTGCTGAAGAGGCACTTCTGGTGGGTCACCATGAGAGAGGACACCCGCGCTTTCGTCCTGGCGTGCACCGTCTGTGCTCGTGCGAATGCCTCCCATCGACCGCCCGCCGGGCTCCTTCGTCCGCTCCCAGTCCCTGGTCGGCCCTGGTCGCACGTCGCCCTGCAGAGACTGCTGACCTGATGGTACTCCACGTCTTCCAACTCCATGGGATCCCGGCAGACATCGTCTCCGACAGGGGCCCTCAGTTCATATCCCAGGTCTGGAGGGCTTTCTGTCGGGCTCTGGGGGCCACGGTCAGCCTCTCCTCCGGGTTCCACCCACAGACCAACGGCCAGTCGGAGCGGGCCAACCAGGACCTGGGATCCGCACTCCGCTGCGTGACAGCCCGGGACCCCTCCGGCTGGAGCGCCTTTCTGCCATGGGTCGAATACGCCCACAATTCCCTGTCTTCGGCGGCCACAGGTCAGTCCCCCTTTGAGTCATCTTTGGGCTACCAACCCCCGCTGTTCCCTGCCCAGGAAGAGGAGATCGCCGTGCCGTCGGTGCAAGACCATCTCCGTCGCTGCAGGACGATCTGGGAGGAGACGAGGGCTGCGCTGCTCCGAACTGCGGACCAGAACCGGCGCTTCGCCGACCGCCACCGGACCCCGGCTCCCGCCTATGTACCAGGTCAGATGGTATGGCTCTCATCTCGGGACCTGCCACTCAAATCCGTCTCACGGAAACTAACCCCCCATTTCGTGGGGCCCTACAAGATCCTGTCCCTCATAAATCCCTCTGTTGTCAAGCTCCAGCTCCCCCCCCATATGCGCATTCACCCTTCCTTCCATGTCTCCCAGCTCAAACCGGTGGTCTCCAGTCCCCTGTCTCCCCCTGCTCCAGAGCAGTGGCGAATCCTTATGGAAGCCAACGGAAGCCATGCCTCCCTAATATTAAAATATGAATTAATATCAAATATGAAATATAAAAAAAAAAAAAAAAAAATCATATAGTTTACATTCTTTTTCATCTGTGTTATATTTTTTTTTTTTTTTTTTAAATGTCTCCCTCTTCTCCTTCTCACTCCCTCTAACACACTGTCAGCCTCACTATGCTCACTGCAGCAGGAGAGGAGGCAGATGGTAGGTCTCTTTCTCCAGGCTTCCAGCATTATAGAGTCCAAATCCGATCCTAGCCAATCAGATTCGAGCTGACTGCCACACCCTAAAAGTTTAAAACGGGGCTGTGAGAAGAATCATGAGTGTGGAATCCCCTCTGCACACCTCCCCTCTGCACTCTGAACATTGTATTAACCCGTAACTGTTCCCACGGGCCGAATATTGCCCCGATCCTCGCGAGATTAAATCCACGGGGACCTCTCGGCGTGCCGAAGCTTTTCCTAAATCACTTCCATCATCGAAAACGAGGGGAAAAGGTCGGCTCGCGACCCTGAAAATGTCGCGTGATTTTAAAAACGCTGTATTAAGTGAGCCTATTATGGGATCCACGCGAGCTTTCTATCGTGGAAACATCTGGGCGTCCCGCAACTTTTACTGATTCACATGTAGCCCCTAAAATGCTTAGAAAAGGAAAACAGAAAGCGTGGAATAAACTCGCCGAAACGGAAAAGTGTCCCACGGACGCGCCGTGATTCCGATCCGCGTGAAAATATTCACGGCCATAGAGGAGACCGTGGGACACCTTTTTGCAACCGAATATGTGTCTCGAATTTGCTCCCACGCGGCGCGCAAAATCGCGCAAGGAAAATTTGGACCAAAAATTAACCAATGCTCCAGCAGTATTAATGACCCTGATGTAAACAAGACAAACGTCTTTCTCTGGTCTGCACTGTACCCATTCTGCAATCTGTTAAATAAATAAAAAGAATGTTTGACTGGCCGCCGAGCCATACTGTAGTGTACATGGTGACTGCTTGACTTAAAAAAAAAAAAAAAAAAAAAAAAAATTATTAATAAAAATATTTAATAATTTTTTTTTTAATAAATTTTTTTTGGCTTCCCCTGTTATTTTACCCACGCGACGCCACTGCTCCAGAGCCCCCTCCTCCGCTGGTGATAGACGACCACCCGGCCTACGTGATCCGGGAGTTGCTGGCCGTGCGGCGACGCGCCCACGGCTTCCAGTACCTGGTTGACTGGGAGGGCTACGGCCCGGAGGAGCGGAGCTGGATCTCCCGGTCGATGATCCTGGACCCGGATCTCGTCTGGGACTTTCATCGGGCTCACGCTGACAAGCCTGGGCCGCCGGGAGGGGGGGGTCCTGTCATAATCACAGCATGGGCCTACTTCACTTCCCCTCACGTCCTCCACACGCTCCTCATCATCCCCCTCTCCATCCACTGCACACTCCTCCTCATCCTCTCCTTCTCCAGTCACCCCTTCCTTTACCCTCATACGCCCAGCTGTATTTCATCCCCCTAATTAGCACGCGGTCAGGCACCCCACTCTCCACAGCTGCACTCAATCCTTCCCTGATGGGGGGACTACTTCTACACCTCGAAGCTGACCAGAAGCTGTCGTGGTATTAATTACCACTGCCCAGGTACGACGTCTCTGCCGAAAGCTCTGCTAGATACCAACCGTGTATTTGCCTACTCTAACCTGTTTCTCTCCTGTGCCCCAAAGGACCGCCGTCCCTGCCTGGACATCACCTGTCCCCGAAGAGGAACACTTGTTCTCCCGCTGCAACCCAGCAGCTTCCAAGACAAGCACCAGGACCGCTTGCTCGCTCACTGCCGCCGCGGAAGCCACAAGACAGAACATAACCCCGTTCTATTCCCCCCAATTCCTGTGTTGCTCATTTGACATTAAACACCCTTGAAACTGCTCCTATCTCTTCTCGTGTATTCAGCAATTGGGCTGTGCTCCAGACCCCAGTTCTCACAAAACCTTTCATTTTTGTGGCCACATTATAGACAAAGGCCATCAACATAAAGTATGCATATGCTCAACCAGCACTAGACTTTCTTATCAAAAAGGAAAAGTCACTGTGTTATTTAAAATAAATAAATCATGTGTACTAAATATATATTTACTTTTTAATTGCATGAAACATTATGAAGTATTCTCTTATGCCGCTTTTCACTACATGGTACCTAATCGACTCGACTCACTTTTGCTTTTTGAGCGTCTTGGTAGCCGTATTTGAAGTGACGTCACACGAGGAAGGAAATAGTCAACAGTAACACGGCATTGGAACCTGGAGAAGCCCTGATGATAAACTAACTGTTTATAATAAATGTGAAGTTATCTTTGAACCTCTGTTGTCAAGCCTCGTCAATATACCGCCCCCCTTTCCCACTAATGGAACTGGTGTTGTGGAATCACTTCGCTTTGAGCGTTTCCACGGTTAGCTCATGGCTAACGTTAGTTAGCTTAGCCTGCGGCTAACGTAACGTTAGCCTAGCTTGTGGCTAACGTTAGGTAGCTTAGTGTAGCACTTACTAGCAGTAACATCTGTTTGCCACGGACCAGTTCTAGATTCGAATGAGAGGAGTAATATACCCAGTTAAAGGAATAGTAGACCAGAGACAAGGTTATAACAGTGACGGTATTTTATTCTCAACAGCAGCGCTAGCTAGACAATTGCAATACATACAGTGAGTAACGTGAAGTAGTGTGAAATATCCCTTTTTAGGTTCTTTCTCTATCTATCTAGGTCGTCCTCGGATGGGCCCTCAATCGGTGCTTCTCTAACCACTCCTTCTTTCAGGAGGGTTAGTTCGATATCATGTTATAGGTTGATTGGATCAACACATTTGGTTTGGTTCAGACGTCTCTGTGGTTATCACTAGCTAAAAGCTAGGTTTAAGGTTGGACATTAGATGTATCCCTTTTTCGTGAGTAACTCGTTATCTTTTCTTCTGCAATTGCAGATCAGTAAACTCTATCAGTTTATCATTTCAGTAAACTCTATATCAGTTTATCATTTCAGTTCGGTAGGTAAGTGTTTAAACATATTAATTTAAACCTTTAAGTGTGCAGGGAATGCAAGTACCTTATTAGGTGAAATGACCCTTCAAACTCTTCCTTTGCAGGTGTAATACCAACAAAGTACCAATGGAAATATTCAAGGTTGTAGGAATGCAAATACCTTATTAGGTGAAATGACCCTTTAAACTATCTTTCTTTACAGGAGAACCATCAGCGATTCAACTATAATCAATATGTTATCAATGAGATTCAAGTATCTTACTGGGTGCATTGACCATTTAACTCCCTTTTTACAGGAGAAATATCAGTACCCATATATACAATGTGCATCAATCAAATACAAAATACAATATCAAAATATAAAAGGTGAAACGGGGTCAAAAGCCCTTGGAAGTCCTTGTGTTCAAGTTCAATCAGTTCGTATCATAGAAAAGGATATGAAGGTCCTTGGAAGTTCTTGTGATAAGTTCAATTAGTTCGTTAATTCCTGATCCACTGCACCGGGCGGTCGGCTGGCTATGGGCGTTCTCCATCTGCACAGCCTGAGGGGCTCTCCACATCCCCGGCAGGGTGAATGTGGGTACAGGTGTGATGTTGCGGGGCAGTCTTCACCCTGAGGTCTGGGACCGATGCCGTGGCCGCCTGTGATTCTTCCACATCTGATAGGTCAGTTGTTAGTGCCGATACGTCGGGAGCGCAGGACCTTGATCCTGATTGCGCTGGACCGGGGCACGGCTGTGTGGTCGCACGGGTCGCTTTGGGGGCCAGCCGCTGATGGTTTGGCTGGTGAGAGGGTGAGTCTGGAGAGGATGGACCCTTCTGTGGTTGATACCGTCCGGAACGCGCATGCTCCCTCCACTATCGCGAGTTACGCGGGTAGGTGGCGTATTTTTCCAAGAGTGGTGTAAGCAGTGGTGCAGTCCTAATATGGGAACTGGTAACACGCCACGCCACGTGCACGCGCGCGGGTACGTGCATGCGCACAGAACTGATTTATACACACACACGCACACACACATGCACACACACACACACACACACACACACAAGCGCATATACGCAAGTGCAATCTTTCTATCATACAAGCTCTTCTTGCTCTCTATTTGTGTGAATGTGCGCGTGGAAAGCTGGCGCGCAGCACAGACGCTTGATTCAATATCATAAGCAGGTAGACCCCCATCACGAATTCCGAGCCACATTAGTATTCACCTCCACTGCCTGTGTCACACAGAATGAAGGGGGAGATGCATTCAGATAGCCAACACCCAGACACTTAGTCTACCTGCGCTTTTTGTTATGTAAAACGGTGGCCGGGTACTTGTCACAACAAATGGATACAGTGCATTTTTGTGTGCGCGTACACGCGAGTACACATCCGTGCGCGATCGCGCGTACTTCTGCCTCAGTGATCTGGTAACACGGCGTGTAACCGGGTGTGACCGCGACTGCACCACTGGGTGTAAGGTGGGGGGCTGGGTCCCAGTGTCCTGCCCCCTGGACGCTGTCCTTACCTTCCTTCAGTCTATTTTTGATAGACTGTCGGCTTCGACGGTGAGGGTATATGCTGCGGCTATATCCTCTTGTCATGAGGGGTTTGAGGGCGTTACGTTGTTCAGCCACCCTCTTGTGAAGCGTTTCCTGCTTGGCGCTCGGCGCCTTAAGCCGGTGAAACGTTCTTTGTCTCGAGTTGGGACCTTCAATTGGTCCTCGGCCGGTTGTCCGAGGCCCCGTTTGAGCCTCTTGAGCAGGCACCTTGGAACAGCTGTCTTTCAAGACTGCGTTCCTGCTGGCCATCACCTCCGCTAAGCGCGTGTGTGAGCTCTGTGCTCTCTCGGTGCGGCCTGAGTGCCTGTCTGTTTGTGTCAATAGCGGTGCAACTCTGAAGCCTAATCCAGTCTTCGTGCCAAAAAATATCCGGTGCTCTTTTTGCTCCAGGGATATTGTGGTTCAGGCGTTTCATCCGCCTCCTCACGCTGGTGAGTTAGAGGCGAGCCTTCACCTGTCGTGTCCGGTCCGGGCTTTGGGGGTTTACCTCAGCCGGACTCAGGACCTCAGTGCTACCGATCAGCTCATTGTCTGTTACGGTGGCTCTCGCGCTGGTAAGGCATTGTCGAAACAGCGCCTATCCCATTGGTTGTTCGAGGGCATTGCCCTTTGCTACACGTTGGCTGGGCTGGCCCCCCTGGGGGTGTCAGGGCGCACTTCACTCATGGGGTGGCGGCCTCTGCCGCCCTGTTAGGAGGGGCCTCGGTGGAGGACATCTGTGCTGCGGCCTCATGGTCCTCCCCGGGTCCCTTCGTAAGGTTTTACCTCATGGACATGACTGGGGATTCTGTCTCACAGGCAGTTCTGAGGTCTGGAACCTCCCCTGCTTCCCGCCTTTTGGTGGGTTAGCAGGGATGTGTGGGTGTGGACCGCAAGGTGTTGTGTCACACGTGGTCCCGCCTGTGCTGTGCGTTTGGAGGTTTCTAGTTCCCTCTTTTCGCACTTGGGTGGAGTTGACTGCCACCCCCTATTCACTAGGAAGGAGGGGTGACGGGACTCCCCTCCCACCTGGTGTGGGCTTACGGGTCCTCAGGGGGTACATTTGTTGGGCCTCGCGTCCGCTCTGCCCCATATCTCAATATGGCGAAGAGCGGGACGCGATCGCCAGTACGAGTATATAACGATAGGTTATGTATATAACCTAGTTATATGAGTACTGGCTGAGCGTCCCGCTCTAGCGTGCCCTGAGGTCCCTTGGGGGGGGGGGGGGGGTTTCTGATGGAAAACTTTTCCAGAGGAAGGGCGAGTGGTGACCACGACCGGTGTCTTATAGTAAGCCACTGGGGCGGGGCCTGGTCAAGTGCAAGGGTGCTTTGTTTTCGTTCATGTAGTACAGTAGGTACAGGAGATGAGGTATATCTCAATATGGCGAAGAGCGGGACGCTCAGCCAGTACTCATATAACTAGGTTATATACATAACCTTTCGTTTTATCGCAGATTTGATCTCATATATTTTCTGGAAAGCTAGTTATGGAGCTAATAACTGCTAACGTTATATTCAACAACATTTCCGTTTTATATATGCTAAAGAAATAACACAAACTGCATATGATCCGGGCTGTCCCAGAGCATGTATGCATGAAAGGGGGGGGGGGGGGGGGGTGACGGACGTCGTTTAGTATTATTGATTACCAATACAGTGTCCATGTAACTAGCCACATTCACTGCTCGGCTGCTTGCGTGTTACAGCAAGCTCCGATCCGTCTGTAATTTAGGTGAAAAAGGTCTTACCGTGAGCCCGTGGGATACCCCCCAGCATTTCCCCGTTATCGATCGACATCTGGTAGATCGATATGTCCATTGGCTGATAATAATAATAATAATAATAATAATAATAATAATAATAATAATAATAATAATAATAATAATAATAATAATAATAATAATAATAATAATAATAATAATAATAATAATCTTCATTTATATAGCACCTTTCATACACGGAGTGCAGCTCAAAGTGCTTAACAGAGACACGTCTTCTTTAAACAAGTCAAGAAGAAAAAAAAAGAAAAAATACACAGTAACACAGTAAGTCAAGAAAAAACAAGAATACCATAAGCTCAAAATAAATGCAACACTCCCAGACGTACCCCACGCGAAGGTAAGGAAAAACTCACTAAAACCTAACAATAGGAAAAAATGCTCCACAGGCAATGTGGAGGAGAGAAACCTTAGAAGGGCCAATTCAAGGGGGGATCTCCCTTCTTAGATGTCGGTGATATTAGTGTTGCATGTTGCATTAAAAAGAGGCGAACAGCTGGTAAGCATGCACCCAGACCCGGCGCCATGGGCGGGCATTGGGGGGCCGGGCCCGCCCACTGAGTCAGCTGTGCCCACCCTGGTAAAAAATAAAAAAAAATAAAAAAAATTTGGTCAATCAAAGTCGACTATCCAAATCCTTAGTCGGGGACAGCCCTAGTGGGCACTGATGTCAACCATTAACACTACTGAAGCTAGCACGGCACTCTGTGAGAATTCGTTTTCTACTCTCAAGAACATCTTTATAAAACATCGCCTTAGTATGCTTCATCGACGCAAGGCCAATTTAATTCAGTTGGCATTTGAGAAGGACTTAACAAAAAAGTTCAGGAATGAGTGGAGGGGCCGTGTTTTAAGAAGATTTCACTCTGTCCCCAAACACCGCTTGCCGCTCTACTAATGATGGTGAGTAGCCTGTGGAGGAATTTTGTTTGCTTTTTTATGCACCTTATTTTTGTCAGTTCAGTTCTGTTCGTCAGTGAATTCAGAAGTGTTGAATAAATGGAGACTTTTCAAAGATATAGAATAGAATAGAATAGAAATGTATTATCCTGAGGGAAATTTGACACTCCAAATCACTCAACATTAAACATTTAGACAGAACAAGTCACGAATAAGAATAACAAAACAAATGGCCTAAGAATAGAATAAAATGAAATAGAATAAAAATTGAATAAAAGATACAGTAAATAAATATAGTAAAAATATACTGAAGTTGGGGCGCCCCAGTGGCGAACCACATAGCGCGCTCAGCCGCGACACGGCCGACCCGGGTTCGACTCCCGAACCTGTCGTTATTTGCTGAATGTCTTCCCCCCACTCTGTCTCCCATTCCTCCTCTGTCTCTCTCTACTGGACTGCCCAGTAGCAATAAAGCAACCAAAAGATAAATCTTAAAAAAAAAAAATATATATATATATATATATATATATATATATATATATATATATATATATATATATATATATATATATATATATATATATATATATACTGAAGTCTACAGTAGGTGTAATATTGCACAGTGCTGTTTAAAAAGTAAGAGTCCAGGAAGATGGTAACTGTCACTCTGTGCTCAGTGATGCAGTGAGGCACAGTGATGCATTGTATAGTCTGATGGCTGTCGGAATGAAGGACTTTCTGTGCCGTTCAGTGCTGCATTTAGGTAGTGTGAGCCTATAACAATACATGCTCCTCCTGTCAGCCAAGTCTGTGTATAGTGGGTGGGAGGGGTTTTACCCTGATGGCCTGGAGCTTAGCAAGGCTCCTCCTCTCCGCCACCCTCGCTAGGGCGACCAGCTCCAACCCAACCACGCTACTGGACTTCCTGACCATCTTATCCAGCCTGTCTGTGTCCCCTGCTCTCAGTCCGCTGCCCCAGCAGGTCTGTTATATATATCCGTTCAGTCTGTTTTTGTATAAGTGAATGTTCTTAAGATAGAGAGAAATTAGATTTTTCAATTGCCTCTCTGCTGTTTAGTTCAGCACCGTGGGCAGCGCCAAGCAAGCCACAGCGCCGTTGTCCCAGCTGAAACGTATAAAAGGGAACCTGTGTTGAAAAACCATTGTGCCCCCCCCCGAGAAAATTGTATGCCCCCCCACTAATTTGTTTCTGCAGCCTGGTCTGCATGCACCCATGTGTGTAGTGAAACACAGATGAGTGCATGCGATAACAACTGAACATTTTATAAGATTAAAGATAGAACTGATAGCGGCTCCAGCCGAGGCAGCAGGGGTGCATCCTCCCGGGACATTCCACACTCCGGCCACCACTCCGAGACAGCTGAAGATGATGATAAATCCCATTATTCCATGGTGAAATCTGCGATTCGAAACGTGATCCACAGTACATTGTGTTGGTTCAGGATCCGGGTACATTTTGCTATAAAAGCCCGATGAAGCTCAATAGCTTCTGTAACACTGTAAGGGAGATGTCAATCTGTTGTCGACGGTGGTTGTGATGTTGGCTGAGTTTGCACATGCCGGTTAAGGGAGAGGTGGGCTATCGCGTCAACGGTTCAGGAAAAGACTCGTATCGCTTGTAAAGACGGCCACGCAAGGGGAGCGTCTTCAGAATTGCGCACTCTGGAAGGCGGTTTCAGAAAATACCGTCTTCAGGCTGCCAGAACGCAGTTCCGTGTGGATGAAAGGTGCATACGATCAAATACTTTGACTGATACGACTGAAATCGGTTTCGTCTGGACATGGCCTGAGTTTCAGAGCGATATGCACAGGCTTTGCGTCGGAAAAAGCCGTGCAAACCCTTTGTGTGTCTCTCCAGTTAAGAAAGCATGCAGGGCAATTGAGTATACAGTCACAATCGTACTTTAAGTAGCCTACAGTGTTTGGACATTGGGCTAAAATTGCCCTTTTATTATGTATACTACAGTACTCATATTTTGGATTTACATAAATTAACCTAACCGTCCGTATTTTATACAGTGGGTGATATTGTATGGATAGAGAGGGTTTCCTGTATTTTGTCTCCCTCTTCATACTGACAAAGCCACCAGCAGGACATTTTTCACTTCATTTCAAACCTTTATTTAAATTCGAAAGGCAACTGAGGTTTCCCTTATTTACAGTCATGTCGAGAAAAGGCATATAAAATAACACAGCATATAAAATCACAACAATAAGACAACAAGGTGAGACAAAACTCTCTGTTGGAGTTCATTCCATGAGCTAGGGGCATCATAGCATAGCAAAATGCAGATTTACCCTGTTCCGAGCAAACTCGAGGGCCAGCCTGTCAAATTCCATTCCAATAATGATGTAGTATAAGGAGGTAGCTTACCAATAAGGGCCTTAAAAATTAAAATAATAATAAGTGTTTGTTGCGCCTCTCCATCAGCGAGGACCATTTTAATAATTGACCATGTTCCCTGTAGTTAATCTCTCAATAGATTAGTGTGTGGCTTTGCTAACTCTTTTCAATATAGTGGCCCTCACCGGGGCTTGCCATTTATCTCTGAGTAAAACTGTTTCCGTGTTCCGCGAGTAGTTTACAATAGGGAGTGGTGTAATCTAGAGTATCAATCTGAAGGCGTTTTATTGTCAAGATCATTTGGTTCTCCTGTGTTGACACATTATTAAGTGGCAGGGAGGAATCTAGCCTTGATCTCTTTTCTGTTTGTGTCTAGTGGTAATCAGCTAATGGCACAAAACAACCTGCGTATGGCATGCAAAGAGAGCAAAGAGAAAAGGAAGCCAGAGTTCTTTATTGTCCCTCCCAAGCAGACTGTGTGCGTTGGCCACTGAATGGCGATTCTGGACTTGTTCAGAGTATTTCACACTCCTCATTCACTGCTTAAAAAACCCATTTGATTGGCTGAAGCAACGAGGCTTGAGGGAATTACCATGTGATTATGTTTCACCAGTCAGTTTCCTTTTGGATCAGTGGAGAGAGAGAGAAGAAGTGCAGACTCAGGCTGAATGGGAGAGGGAATGGGGACAAAGTGTCTTGTGTGAGAGTGAGGGTGGTGGTCAGTCTGACTGTCTCTGGCAGCTTGGGTGGCGGGGGGGGGGGGGGGTATCTTAAGATTTGATCAATGACTCCAATGGGCTGTGAAATCTGCCGGACTGTTTATTCTGCGCTCGCACTCTCTCAGGGGAAAATTAAACAACTCCGATATACAACTTGTCCACCACTCTCAACATCAAAATAACCAGTCAGAGTCTGTTAGTTTTAATGTGTTTAGGTTTAGAGTCAATCGGGTCGGCTTTTGAAGCATTTCGGTTTCTGTTATTATAGGCCTTTTCTGCTAAGGCATTTGCCTTTTTGACACTATGCTGTCAAGACAATCAGACTTGTGCAGCCATGTTGTACATTGGTAACCTATGGATGAGAGGCACGTTGAATTGTCCAATCATGTCAGAAGCTTTAGTTTAAAACGTTCATAACGTGTAGACTATTCATAGAGCCTTGTAGTTGATACATTGTAAATAATCGTTTTGATATAAGTGCTGATTACAGTATATATTTAACCATAACTGTCCTCAGCTTCTGTATAGGTGCTGAGATGCTGTGCTTTTGTAACTCATTCAGCGCCAATCACGAATAAAGTCGGGTTATCTCGCCAGCGGTTGAGCGCCAAACCAGAGAAAAGTCGGGTTTTGGTCGTTTGATCTTTTTCCTTTTTCCTACAATCAATCAATCAATCAATCAATCAATCAATCAATCAATCAATCGTGGAGTCACTTCGCTGTGAACGTTTCCACGGTTAGCTCGCGGCTAACGTAACGTTAGCCTAGCTCACGTCTAACGCATCCCAATAACCGAACAATACACACAAGCCCCGAACCGTGGAGGTTGTACCGAACGGTGTACGGTTCGAATGCGTACCATTCCACCCCTAAAACAACTATAACCAAATCGACCGATGAAAAAACCTATTCGGCTCCGTGATATAGTCTGGCCCGAGCAGATGAAGTAGACGGATGAAGGCATATGTATTGATCCTGTTCTGATTCAAGACACGTTTGGACTCGACGTGAGAAACAAAGGTAACGTCTTTTTTTATGTGTACTTTACCGAAACTCCACGGTAATGATCCACACTCAGGTACTGGTCTGCGACGGGATGGTGCGACGCCTCTGCTATAAGAGCCCTCTCTCTATACTTGCGGAGCGCATACTGGAGTAGATGCCTTATTCTATGCGCACTGCCAGCCAGCATTTATGCGACAGAGACAAACTTTACATTTTGATGGAGAGAAGATAATCTCCCGATTCAGATACAATTGAACAGAAACGGTTCCAAAGATATGAACCCCTTAACCCCGGAACCCTATTTTTAGAAAATCCACCTAAAATACATACCTATGTAAATGGGATATTGCTCCACTTCTACAAGGTCCATTTGCATGTTCTTGGTATCTAGGGACATCTATGGACATCAGTGAATGTATTCCCAGTGTCAGAAATATTGCATCTTTGACAGTGAATAACACCATGCTAAAAATTACCAGACATGAAACACTCGTTCAGTGCCTTCTTGAGATCACGTGTACAGAAAATCTAAGGAAATTAATAAAGGGAAGATGATTAAACAGAAGGTTTTGTAGATACAGTACTGAATTCTCCCATCCGGACCAATGCAATTTGAAATATTATTATAGAATATAGAATAGCAGGCCTATAAATGACTTTATTATAGCCAATTTGCACATTTATGGATTGGGCCAAATCTTATCTTTCAAATGGCAGAGTTTAATTTGGATTTAGTATCACTAGGCATGCATGAAGAACAGATAATGAAATCTACTGTATGTACAGTAGGTTTCTTATTCTTGCAAGAGCTCCGCCATTTTGAAACTGTTTTCAAATCGGATGGTTGTTAAATGCTCAAAATAGGGGAGACAAACTTACTGCACCCCCATATAAATGCCAATAAGGTTCAGTTTTGTGGTATATAATCCAGAGTAAAAATAAAAAATAATAATCAGGAAGTCATTTGCTTTCAGAAAGCTAGAAGCCTTTGGGAAGTGTAGTTTTGAAAAATTCTAATGCTCATTGAAAGCTCTGGATATCCTCATCTCAAAATGACTCAAAATGACTACATTCACATCACGCTCAACATAGGGGCCCCCCAGGGCTGTGTTCTGAGCCCCCTCCTCTACTCCCTGTACACACATGACTGCGTGGCACAGCGGAACAACAACACAATCATCAAATTTGCTGATGACACAGTAGTGGTGGGCCTGATCTCTGCCAACGACGAGAGGGCCTACCTGGAAGAGGTAGAGAATCTGTCACAGTGGTGTCAGGAGAACTGCCTCTCCCTGAACGTCAGCAAAACAAAAGAGATGATTGTGGACTTCAGGAGGTCGGGGGTCAAGGACTACAGCCCCCTTAGCATCGACGGGGCACCGGTTGAGAGAGTGAACAGTTTCAAGTACCTCGGAGCCCACATATCCGAGGACTTGACATGGACCACACACATTGACAGTGTTGTGAAGAAGGCACGACAACGCCTCTACTTCCTCAGGCGCCTAAGGAAGTTCCAAGTCAGTCAGAAGTTCTACTCATGTACAATAGAGAGCATCCTGACTGGCAACATCACCTCCTGGTTTGGGAATAGCACTGCACAAGACCGTAGCAGACTACAAAGAGTGACACGTTCAGCCGAACGCACAATTGGAGGGGGGCTTCCCACCCTCCAGAACATTTACAACAAACGGTGCAGGGGGAAGGCTAAGAGAATCATCAAGGACTCCAGCCACCCCGAACAACTGCCTCTTTGAACTGCTGCGGTCAGGCAAGCGATACCGGAGTCTTAAGGCGAGCACAGAAAGACTCAGAAGAAGCTTCTATCCCCAGGCCATCAGGCTGCTAAACGAACAATAAACACTATGCAACAACCATCAAATGCACACAGCACACACACCCACACGCACACACTCACTTAAACAAACAACACACTGCAGCACCCACTCTCCACACTTTAGATCACACAAACACACTTTATATTTATTGATAAAGGATTTACACTACAACTCGTACACCTACTGTAAATTGTACCTAAATTGCACCTCATCCCATTTCTGCCTTGCACTATATAGTATTGTATATTAGTACACTGCATAGTATATTGTATATTATATGGTAACTCAGTTACGTCTATTCTGCATCGAACATTGTACATATGTCTATACTGAACACTGTTGACCTCATTTTTTTTACTTCTAATTTACATGCTATACTATGTTATTTTATTTCATACTTATCTTGTCTTGCACAGTCTCTGGAGCGTAACAGTAAGAAGCATTTTGTATAAAAGTATTCTGTACTTCTGTATGACAACTATTAAAGAAACTTGAAACTTGACACTTTAACCTATTGGTAAACAAACGTATTGATGAAAATATACATTATAACTGCTGTTGTGACATGGGTATGATGTTTATTCTTGAATACGTTTAAAAAAATTATATATAATTATGTCAGACAGTCTGGAGAGTTTACCAAAATCACTCCTAATCACTCATTTCTGAATGGATTTGTAAGCCATACCACCTTCTGGGGAAATACTACCTCTGGACTACTAACTACTACAGAAAAACTTGAGTAACAAGTTTTTTTTTACAACTCAAGTTCAGACCTATGTTACTCTATTACGTTAGCACTAAAAGTGAATTCTTATTCTGGAATCAGAAACTTCAGAATGTCATCTTTCAAAAGAGACCAGGCTCATGCATGTGCTATAAGGATAAAGTATGTTGTTTTGGTTTGCAAAAAAAGTATGCAGTCCTCAAAAACAAAAACTAAAATGGCCAGGAGACTCATTGCAGGTTAACCCGACGGGGCCGGTACCGGGCCGAGATTTATTTCATGCCATAAATAGATTATATAGTATTAATTAATGTAGTGTTTTTCCCCCTTCAAATATAGCCAATAGTAAAGACCTTAACCCTATCAAAACAGCAGTCAAAGTGTATATTTTCAGCACTACGTTTGTTTACCAAGGATTTTAAGTGTTGGTGAAATATGAGTTTATAGAAATCTCAGCGCATTGAGTTGGAAACCGGCGGATATTGACGCGAGGAAATGACACCCTCAAACATGTTTGTAGTCCTATGAAAGAAGAGACCCAGGGCTTTCGATGGCTTTCGAATTTCATAAAACTACACTACCCAGCTCATGCCCTGTCACACATGGAACCGTCTGGCTCGTGGTTATGTCTCATGGGTCGAACAAACCTGAACGTTATTGCCATTACGTAGTTTGTTTCTTTACCTTTCTGTGAACGTCTAGAAAAAAAACGCGTCTCAATCTGATGAAAAATGCCGGAGCATTTTTCATTACAAAAAAGTAACTGTACTTACAGTAGATTTCATTCACAGTGTTTGCTGCCCTGTTACGGACGCCTGGTGGTACCAGATTGAACTCTGCCAATGGAAAGAGGAGATTTGGCCCGATCCATAGATGTATGACTTGGCCATAATAAGGTAATTTATAGGCCTAATATTCTATATTCTATATTCATATTTAAAATTGCATTTGTCCGGATGGCAAATTCAGTACTAATTAATTTCACGTCTGGTCAATGTTAGCATGGTGTTAATAATAATTTATATTCTCCTTTGGTTCATTACAATTTACTCAAGCATTGTAACAGACACACTATTTCTGACACTTGGAATACATTCCCTGAGGTCCATATATGTCCCTAGACACCAAGAACCAAGTGGAGCAATCTTCCATTTACTTGGGTATGTACTTTTAGGCGAATTCTCTGAAAATATGGCTAGGTTAATAAGAGGTTAATGTTTCTCAGCATATTTTCACACCACCAACAAAGTACTGGGCCAGTTGTCTCGGAATGGATTTTGGTGGTGTGTCTCCTCTCTGACACCTAAGACAGAAAGTACTTAGCCACTCCCCTCCGACACAACTGTAGTTTTTTCACACAGCGAGGAAAATAATACTGTCGGACAATCTAACAATAATTAACAAATGTACAAGTCATATTCAGTTTTGCAAATAAGGAAACAGATAGAGAACATTTCAAAGCACTCAAAATTGCCAATATCTCAATTTCAAGCTATTTCTGAAACATGCAACATTTTTGATTTTCCAAATAATCGTGAGCTCCGGAATCTAGACCGTGCCGCGTCACATATTTCAATTGAAATGAGTTAGATCAGGGGCGGTTAGGTGGCGTAGCGGAGATTGCGTTCGTCACCAACCCACAGCTCCGGGGTTGTCACCAGCTTGGCTGGCCGTTCACACTAATACAATTGGCTGTATTAGAGGGTGGGAGAAGCTGGCGGGGTGGGTCCGGGTCGTTGTAAACAGCGACTCCTACAGTTCGGTCGGGGCGCCTGCTAAGCGCGGATAGGAACTGAGTGGGATAGTGTGATCCTTCCACACGCTACGCCCTCTCAGGGAGGATCCGCGCTGCCAGGTGAAAAGAAGCGGTTGATTGGCTGGACGTGTGTCGGAGGAAGCACGTGATAGCCTCCACTCTCCCAGATGATCTGACTGTGGGGGGTAAGTGCGCAGCGACCAGGAAGGGGATTGTGAATTGGCATACGACTAACATTGGGATGGGAGAAAATCGGAGGAAAATGGAGGGGGGAAAAGATAAAAAAAAAAAAAAAAAAAAAAAAATGAGTTAGATCAGTGGTTCTCAAACTTTTTACACCAAGTACCACCTGAGAACGTAGCTGGCTCTCCAAGTACCACCATATGACCGACGTTAAAATACAGTCTATTCAGCTATGCACAGTTCACGCAGGAGGCAAATGTATTCCTAATACCATTATTTATTGTTAACTTTTGTTAACAGCCACAATGTACAAAGGGGTAGCACTAGAACTAGCAAACTCTTCCACACAACTCATACAATGCAAGGGGCATTGAGAACATAATAACTAACATTCTCACATAGCAAGTGAGAAAATTAAGAACAACTGTATTTCAGCAAATGTACTTAATTCTCTCTCTCTCTCTCTCTCTCTCTCTCTCTCTCTCTCTCTCTCTCTCTCTCTCTCTCTCTCTCTCTCTCTCTCTCTCTCTCTCTCTCTCTCTCTCTCTCTCTCATTCTCTCTCTCTAAGTGGGGGTCCCCCACCAGGAATTATTTTGACACAAAGACTTAATTTCCTGCATTCTGGTGCAGGAATTTTTGAAAAACACAGAATTGTAACCCTTTAAATGCCAGTTAAATTTTACACAAAAAGTAAAATATTTTCAATATATCAAATGCAAAGTAAATTTTTCTGGGGGGGATTATTACAGGCTAGGCATGTGTCAATGATTAACAACAACACAGATTTTAATGGATTTTTTGTAATGTCAGATTTAACAACAACTCTTTTCAGAAAAGTGGGAGTACTTAATTTTGTATAAAAAAAATCAAAAAATCAAAATGGTTATGATCAGGGCTGAAGTTGAATAAAAGATTTATGACTGTTTAGACTGTATTACTCTTTGTCACAGTGATCTCCTGGTTGTTCCCCACTTAGGTTATCTAACTATCGCACCGCCGCAACTAGAAACACTGGCCTGGCCTGCTTCTAAGTGCAGTGACCTGACTGCAAAAGAAGAAGAAACCACCAGCAGTACCACCAACGAGCGAGAACATAATGTGTGTAGGGTATTAGATAGCAGGTATTAGGTGTATATCTTGTATACGACATTTATTTAAATGGTGATTTCATTGGATGTGCACTGTTAATTAATGCTTGTATATCTAATTTTATGTTGTCATGTTTGTTTATGTGTTTGTTTAAAAAATAATAAAAAAATTAAATACAAAAGCTGGGGCTCTCTGTGACTTTGGTGGATCGGGGCCCCTGATGGTGTGGGGCCCCAGGGTATTTGCCTGGTACGCCCGGTCGGTAATCCAGCCATGACTACCACCACAGCTTTGAACATTCCCAGAAATTAATCAAGGGCCTTCTGACAGGAACACAGACCATGCCTCAGTACAGCAGGGAGGCTCAGACTAAACACACACACACACACACTGGAGCAGAAAGGAAAGACAGGGAGATTGAGAGTGGGAGTCTGTATTGACTCTCTGTACAAACTGGGCATGATCTCCTTGTTGCTTTTGGATGGTCAGCAGAGAAGTGCAGACACAACCCTTTCAATCAAATGGGGTAAGTGGGGTATTGACTTGATTTGCCCAAACACACAGACACACAGACACACAGACACACGCACGCACGCACGCACGCACGCACGCACGCACGCACGCACGCACGCACGCACGCACGCACGCACGCACGCACGCACGCACGCACACACACACACACACACACACACACACACACACACACACACACACACACACACACACACACACACACACACACACACACACACACACACACACACACACACACACACACACACACACACACACACACACACACACACACACACACACACACACACACCTCCATCCCATCCCACCTGTTTTTGGAATGTACAGTAGGCTACATAGGCTAATTCATGACCAATTTAACAGATTTTTCTTTGTTTGTTTGTTTGTGTAAGGGGGGGGGGGGGGGGGGGGGGTGGTGATTTGCCAGACATAAAAAAGAACCTCCCCATTCAAGTCACCTCTGAAAATATTATCTTTATGCAAATGATCTCCACACCTGAGGAGAGCATGGGGTTTATATACTTTCTTTTACCCACTTCTGTCTCACCTCTGATCCTCTGATCTCAAGTCTGACTAAACGCATCATGTTAATATGCACTTCTCTCCCCGCAGAGCTAAAGAGTATGTCCTCCACGTCAGACACTTTCAAAAGCCCTTTGACCAAATGCAGTAGCCAGTGCATCGATGATGAACCTCATAAAGAAGAGCCTGGAAGATCTTCACCCGCGGACATTGAAATATCAAAGCGCACAATGAGGTCAGGAAAGCAAAGGGATTTTCTGACGCTTCCTCTGTGTGGTATTTCAGAAAAGCTCTCGCCCTGGGAAAACCAAAACAGTCGCTCTAGTAAACCCGACCCAATATACATTTTTGCTTGCCATCATTGTAGGGAGTTTGGGGGAATAAAGGATAATAAACACTGCCCTCCCTCGCTGCTCTAGACGGGTCTAAAACAAAAGCAAATACCCCTGGCCTGGCTGTCGCTGTATCAGCAGTCAGCTGGTTCCCATTAGGAAGGCTTTGCGAGCTGCTATCTTTTCACAAGAATCCCAAACAAACTGGCCCCCTCCTCCTGTTTGTGTCCCTCTAACATCTCTGTGCTGGGGCTTTTCTTTTTACAAACAAAAGCCCAGGATACTGCACCCCCCCCCCCCCCCCCCCCCCCCCCACCACACACACACACACACCCCCACCCACCACAGACGGGAGGTCAAACGTGGTGACCTCAGCGGCCAGCAAGCCACTTAGGTGTCGCTGGTGTGTGGTGTTGAAAAATGTGATGTGTGGTTGGAAGCAGAGCTGGGCCTTGGGAGGTTACCTACCAATCAATGGGGTTATGTGTCTGATGTTTCCATACTTTTTCTATAACATACATTTTCACGGTAGAGGACAGCTTGTGTTGCTGGGACTGAGAAGTACAGTACTTGCCAAGGGCTGTTATCCGTTCCAGCGCGTTTAACCCAAGACGGGTCTGAGGCCTGTTTCTGTGTTTCACGCTGAACAAGTTAAGAAGCTGGGTTAGAGGGAATTTAACCAAATTATTATTTTCTTCTTCGTGTTTAACCTACTGTTCCAGAGATTGTTGTGAGAGTTTTTCCAGATAAGCCGTGTGAAATCCAATGGACTTGAGTCTCTAGATGAAGAATGTGCTGAAGTGGACGTACAGGAGATGAAAACAGAGAGAGGCATCGAATAAATACGTGGTCATGCCTGGAGGACTAAGCAGCCATTGTTGAGCCCATATACCATCAAACCATGAACTGGATCCATCTGGATCAGAGCTCCCACAGTTCTGCCTTGTACTCCTGACTTCCTGTCTGGGGGTGAGGGAGACCAAGATGGGAGAGAGAGAGAGAGAGAGAGAGAGAGATAGAGAGAGAGAGAGAGAGAGAGAGAGAGAGAGAGAGAGAGAGAGAGAGAGAGAGAGAGGTGGAATGACGGAAAATTTAAATACAGTAGAAAGAGAAATAAAGAAAGATGGAGTAAAATAATACTGAAAGATGGAGTGTTACAGGTTAGAAAAATTATGAAAGTGATGAGAATGACGGAATTAGAAAATTGTGAGTCAGAGAAAGATAATAGGTTATTGAAAGAAAGATGAGGTGTGTGTTAGATATATATATATAAACAGAGAGAGAGAGAAAGAGAGGGTTTTGGGGGTAGGCAGCCGGGTGGGGGTATAGCTCAAAGGCCAGGCCAAACCAACATGAAGGTAGCCCTATCAACAAAGCCACCATTCATGTTCCTTCCCCAGGAATGGAAAACGCCCCCCCCCCCCCCCCCCTTCCCCACACCAAAAACATAGCAAGGGGAAACCTGCAAAAGCAACAGAGGAGAGGTCCCCGCCACCGTGGATTAGGATCTACTGCTCACCATCGGGCACTCAAATATCCACACGGGTAAAAGCCAAAGGCACCAGGCATCTGCACCACAGAGTGCAGGGAGGAAATGAAAGACCCCCAGTCTCATTCCTCTCTGGACCGACAGATCATATGGCCTTGGAGGCCAGGGGGACCTGATGATGATATAGATCTGGGGCCGACCTGGCCTGTCCATCATGGGATGTACGAGTGACCGATTCACCCGATCCACCAGCACTGTGTTGGTGGTGAGGAGTTGAAACATCTGCTAGGAATGTTTTAATTATTAGTTTTAATACAGCTCGTAAAAACAGAATGAAAAAAGTGCAGGTTGGACTACGCCTTACACCCTTCTCTCTGTCAGCCGCCAATATATTCTACATGTTTTGTTTAACCCTTTCACTGCCGCACTACCAAATGGTTAACCCCTCCACTGCGACAATACAGAAGGTTAACCCTTTCACTGCCACACGACAAAGGGTTAAACGGAGAGGGATATGGAGGAGAGAAGGTCCTGATGGATTCAAACCCCCCCCCCCCAGCAGATGTACATGATGGGGTCTTCATCCCTATGCTACAGTATCTCTATCAGGCACAATGTATTGTCCATGTTAAGAACTTTAACTGTGCTAGAACCTATGAATAGGATGTAAAGGATGCCAGTAGTGCTAGAACAGGGATACACAAAGCACGGCCCGTGGGCCAAACCTGGCCCTTCACAACATTATTACAGGCCATTATTCTTGGCCCTAGTCCATTGAGTAAAAAATATATTCTATTTGGTCGATGTTGCTGCATTCTAACTAGATTTGAAATACAGTAACACGATTATTACAATCAAATCAACATGCCGGCACTCCTAGTCCTCCTAGTGTCCAGTACCAATGTCCTGTTGTATTATTTGGCCCACATACAATACAGTATAACCAGGAGTTCAACCAAATGATGCTGGCAGTGGGCACTAGTCTTCCAACCAGCCACAAACCCTCATCAGCTCACCAGCACCATGTAACCAGTAACCACCAAAGTTAATACCAGTCTTATCCAGTTGCCACCTGAAAAAGATCCAATTCAGGTAGTGAAGCAGAGCTCTTTAACTAAGGAGTGACATTACATCTTCTTATACAATGTTGTTTCAACCTTGTTACACACGGTCCATGATATGTTGTATTCTGGCCCTTGGCTTTCTACACGTCAAGAGGTTTGAGCAGTCTTGATCTAGAATGGTATGACTAGAATGGGATGCAGCCCCAACATTATCACAGGATGAATTCACTACTGGGAGACAATGCAGCGATTTGGTTCATCTCCCAGTGGAAGCCATGGTCAATGTGGAACGCCCTACAAAAGCTGTAAAGGAATGTGAATCCCTACCCACATTCAAAACCGCTCTTAAAGAGCACCTACGGGAGGCTGCAATTCGAAACTGGCCACCGTAAATGTCCAAACCCCCCACCCCCTCCTAATAGACAGTCTCCTCCCCACTGCATGTATATATTCTCTCCCCACCGTATGTATATTTCTCTCCCACCCACCCCCTCCTAATGTACAGTCTCCTCCCCACCAGGGGCGGGGCTAGGGGGTGGCTACTTGGGCTCAAGCCCCGAATGTTTTCTGAAAAGCCCTGAATCTATTTTCAAAAATATATATATATATATTATAAATATGTATTTTTTTTTTGACAATTAATCATTGTTACATGAAAATATGTTTGCACCAGATTTAGCAGAAGCTAATTTCCATCTGTAGTCTATCCAGCTGCTAACTGTATTTGAGTGAGTTAAGTCTTGGTGTTATGGTAGACTCAGACCTAAGCTTTAAATCACAATCAACAAGTTGACAAAAACATAATTCCTCCACCTTAGAAACATAGCTAAAGTACGGCCATTTATAAATCAAAAGGACGCTGAAAACCAGATCCATGCCTTTATCTCAAGCCGACTCGACTACTGTAATGCACTCCTTGCCGGCCTCCCGAAAAAATACGATGATAACTATTTTATTACAATGCACTATTGCATTATTTTATTCTATTTTACTAACTATTGTATTGCACTGCACTATTTTACTTTGTATCAGTGATAATCAAACCGTAAACAAAGACGCATATTAACACTTTCAGCGCCAGGTGGCGCTGTTTACTGTTACTGTTGAAAGGCCAGCGCCTTTTAACATGGGGATACGTGGCTGTGTTTGCAGGCCTAAAGCTATATTATATATTATAGCTATGGATCTAATAATATAGTCGATTGTCATTGAGTTTCTTCCGGTCAAGATGCAAAAAACAGATCATTTTTCCATCCATACATTTCCGTTTTATACCGTCGTGAATATGAGTGTAGTTTCAGGGTGGTCTGGTGTCATTTCCAAAATGAAAACATCGTTTCAAATGGAGTGCAATAGCGGCCGCAAGGTGTTAGGCGGCGGTATTGGACTTTTGAGATCTCAGACCCATCCCCAGTGATAACACAGGCTGCCGGCATGTCTTTATGAATGGAAATATCGAATAAAAGCAACAACGATGAAAACCCGACTATACTCTGGTTTTCGGGGGTCCTGGCACTCAACTAGATCTTACATCCTAATATGAAAAACGATGTGATTTAATGTTCTATGTCTTACCTTGACTTTGTCTATTTTACTGCTATCTATTTTATGCTTTATGTCTGCACTTTATGCATTGCTCTTAATCTGGCAATGTTGTGCTCATTTTTTTATATTATTATTATTATTATTATTATTATTATTATTATTATTATTATTATTATTATTATTATTATTATTATTATTATTATTATTATTATTATTATTATTATTATTATTATTATTATTATTATTATTATTATTATTATTATTATTATTATTATTATATTATTATTATTATTATTATTATTATTATTATTATTATTATTATTATTATTATTATTATTATTATTATTATTATTATTATTATTATTATTATTATTATTATTATTATTATTATTATTATTATTATTATTATTATTATTATTATTATTATTATTATTATTATTATTATTATTATTATTATTATTATTATTATTATTATTATTATTATTATTATTATTATTATTATTATTATTATTATTATTATTATTATTATTATTATCATCATCATCATTATTATTATTATTATTATTATTATTATTATTATTATTATTATTATTATTATTATTATTATTATTATTATTATTATTATTATTATTATTATTATTATTATTATTATTATTATTATTATTATTATTATTATTATTATTATTATTATTATTATTATTATTATTATTATTATTATTATTATTATTATTATTATTATTATTATTATTATTATTATTATTATTATTATTATTATTATTATTATTATTATTATTATTATTATTATTATTATTATTATTATAAACTATTATCGTTTGCTACATTTATTAAAGGGTGTGAATTTAAGTGTTCTCTAGTGCCTTTTGTCCGCTTTAAGGTGGTGGTATAAGTTAAAGGTTGTGGTGTCGAAGTAAAAAAAATCCTATCTGGGCTAAGCCCCGGATCTCCTACAATCCTAAATCCGCCCCTGCTCCCCACCGAATGTATATTTCTCTCCCACCCACCCCCTCCTAATGTACAGTCCCCTCCCCATCATATGTATATACTCTGTCAGGATCTATGGGTAACAGTACTGTATATTTGAATACCGTTTATGTCACAAATGTATCAGTACTAAATACCTATATGTCCCTATGCCATAAATGTCATGTATGTTGTGTATGTCATAAATGTCAATATGAATTGAAAATGGGGGACCCTGATGTAAACAAGACAAACGTCTTTCTCTGGTCTGCATCCCCTTAACAATTGTGTGTATTGAGCCGTACTGTATTGTACCCATTCTGCAATCTGTTAAATAAAGTTTTCATTCATTCATTCATTCATTCATTCATGGTCAGACTACTGCTTGACCTTACTCCTAAAACCCACCTTACCCCTGCCCATTTTGACAATCTAGGATGGCTTAGAGTAGACGACAGAGTACAGCAACTTGCAATGGGTCTGGTCTACAAGTATTCCGTATTCCGTGATAACACAGCCAATATTAACGAATACACCGAAACGGTGATTGACTATGTCTGTACTCTGGTAGAAGAAACAATCCCCTCCACCAAAATTAAAATCTACCCAAATCAAAAGCCCTGGGTAGACAAATCCGTCCGTGAGGCTCTGAAAGTGCGCACATCAGCATACAACACCGGGCTGGTGACAGGCAACATGGAAGAACACAAGATGGCAAGATACAACGTCAGGAGAGCAGTAATAGAGGCAAAACGGCGTTACAGGGATAAACTAGACTCTAGAGGCATGTGGCAGGGCCTCAGAACAATGACAGACTACAAAGGCACCCCCCTCAAACTGAACAGTGACATCTCCTTAGCAAATGATCTCAATTCCTTCTATGCGAGGTTTGAGGCTGTGAATAACAACACTAGCCTACAAACCACGGCAATGGGGGGGGGGGGGGTCTGCTGATGGAGACTCAGTGTTCAGGGTAACAGAGCATGAGGTGAGACGGATCTTTAAAAAAGTGAATATCAGGAAGGCAGCAGGACCGGACGGCATCCCCGGCCGCGTCCTAAAAGTCTGTGCCGACCAACTGGCCCCGGTATTCACTGACATCTTCAACCTGTCCTTGGAACAGGCTGTCATCCCCACCTGTCTGAAGAAGTCCACCATCATCCCTGTACCCAAAAAATCTACGCCCGCTTGCCTCAACGACTACCGCCCTGTAGCCCTCACCTCCATAGCCATGAAGTGCTTTGAGAAGCTAGTGAAGGGCTACATCTGTTCCTCCCTCCCCATCAACCTGGACCCTCTGCAATTTGCATATCGCCCCAACAGGTCCACGGAGGACGCCATAGCCCATGTGCTGCACACAGCAGCATCACACCTGGACAAAAGGCAGGGGAACTATGTGAGAATGCTGTTCATCGACTACAGCTCAGCATTCAATACCATAGTCCCCTCCAAACTCATAGCCAAGCTCAGGGACCTGGGCTTGAACTATGACCTCTGCCAGTGGGTCTTGGACTTCCTGACGGGCAGACCCCAGGTGGTAAGAGCCGGCAACTGCACCTCCTCATCCATCACGCTCAACATAGGGGCCCCCCAGGGCTGTGTTCTGAGCCCCCTCCTCTACTCCCTGTACACACATGACTGCGTAGCACAGCGGAACAACAACACCATCATCAAATTTGCTGATGACACAGTAGTGGTGGGCCTGATCTCTGCCAACGACGAAAGGGCCTACCTGGAAGAGGTAGAGAACCTGTCACAGTGGTGTCAGGAGAACTGCCTCTCCCTGAACGTCAGCAAAACAAAAGAGATGATTGTGGACTTCAGGAGGTCGGGGGTCAAGGACTACAGCCCCCTCAGCATCGACGGGGCACCGGTTGAGAGAGTGAACAGTTTCAAGTACCTCGGAGCCCACATATCCGAGGACTTGACATGGACCACACACATTGACGACAACGCCTCTACTTCCTCAGGCGCCTAAGGAAGTTCCAAGTCAGTCAGAAGATCCTTAGGAACTTCTACTCATGTACAATAGAGAGCATCCTGACCGGCAACATCACCTCCTGGTTTGGGAATAGCACTGCACAAGACCGTAGCAGACTACAAAGAGTGACACGTTCAGCCGAACGCACAATTGGAGGGGGGCTTCCCACCCTCCAGAACATTTACAACAAGCGGTGCAAGGGGAAGGCTAAGAGAATTATTAAGGACTCGAGCCACCCGAACAACTGCCTCTTTGAACTGCTGCGGTCAGGCAAGCGATACCGGAGTCTTAAGGCGAGCACAGAAAGACTCAGAAGAAGCTTCTATCCCCAGGCCATCAGGCTGCTAAACGAACAATAATCACTATGCAACAACCATCAAATGCACACAGCACACACACCCACACGCACACACTCACTCAAACAAACAACACACTGCAGCACCCACTCTCCACACTTTAGATCACACAAACACACTTACACTTTATATTTATTGATAAAGGATTTGCACTACAACTCGTACACCTACTGTGAATTGTACCTAAATTGCACCTCGTCCCATTTCCCCATTTCTGCCTTGCACTATATAGTATTGTATATTAGTACACTGCACAGTATTGTATATTGTATGGTAACTACATCTATTCTGCATCGAACATTGTACATATGTCTAAACTGAACACTGTGACCTCATTTTTTTTACTTCTAATTTTACTATGTTATTTTATTTCATACTTATCTTGTCTTGCACAGTCTCTGGAGCGCAACAGTAAGAAGCATTTTGTATAAAAGTATTCTGTACTTCTGTATGACAACTATTAAAGAAACTTGAAACTTGAAACTTGAAGATACACTACACCACTAAAATACCCATGTCGAAATACTTCCTAAAGGTCACTGAAGTCCACAATCACAACACCAGAGGTAGTTCCACAAATCACGTTCAACCCAGATTCGGCTCAAGCAAGGGAAACACGTTTAGCAATTATGCCACAATAATGTGGAACGTCCTATGCACAGCCATAAAGGAATGTGAATCCCTACCCTCCTTCAAAACCACTCTCAAAGAGCACCTACGGGTGGCTGCAATTAGAAACTGGCCCTGGTAAATGTCTAAATCCCCCCCCCACCCCCCACCCACCCAACACCCTCCAATGTACAGTTTCTTCCCCTTCGGATGTATATATTTTTATGATCTCTTTTTCTTACACAGTACTGTATCTATGTCTTGTATATGTCATAAATATCTTGATTAATTGAAAATGGAGGACCCTTATGTAAACAAGACGGAAGTATTTTTCTGGTCTTCATCCTCTTAGCAGTTGTTAGTATTGAGCTGTACTGTATTGTACCCATTCTGCAATCTGTTAATACATTTTCAATCAATCAATCAATCAATCAATCAATCAATCAATCAATCAATCAATCAATCAATCAATCAATCAATCAATCAATCAATCAATCAATCAATCAATCAATCAATCAATGATGTCACTGACCCAATGACCCGTCCTCTTCTCGTCATTCTAGCTGGAGAGTGGTGCCGATGCGCATCTGGTATCACAGTCCTGTTAGCCTATATTTTTCATGAAGTCCAGTCCACTGTTTATGAGGAATTATAACCAATATTAACACCTTCACTATCACACTACAGACTCTGTAGTGCGGTAGTGAAATGGTTAACCCTTTTGTAGTGTGGTAGTGAAAGGGTTAAAGAAACAGACTTGACTGTGAAAGTAATAAAAACAGAATGACATCTGGAAGTTAACAATTTACATATAATTTCATATCAAAGCACTATCCCTCTGTGTCTTGTGGGTGAGTTTGCAGAAGACGTGTTTAGCTTGGACACAGATCTCACTTTGAAAAGGATTCTAGATCCAAAAGGATGGAATGATCAAAGTGGGAGAAACAAAACTTTGGGTGGCCTCCGAGCTTCCGATTGGCACAGATCATGTATTGGAAACACTTTTATTTATTTTGATTGAGTGTCTCAAGCTTGTTAGTCCGCCCGTCTGAGACGGGACATCCTGTTTCCTGAGGGGAAGATGTTACTCTCTCTTTCTCTGTCCCGGGGTGCTGTCTAGAGGGCCAGAGAATTTTTGAAGACCATGACTGTTGATATTTGTATTCCTGTGTGTCTGTGTGTGTGTGTGTGTGTTGTAATTGGACCTGAGATGAAAGCACACACTACAGAGGAAGTAATTAGGTCAGAGAAAGTTTTGAATGAGTAGAGTCACAATCAAAACCTTCGACTGAAAACAAGTAATTAAAACGTTTTCCGTGGGATACTGCCATGAGGACAGAAAAATTTAAAAGCAATTTATCAATGTCGTATGGAAAAAGGGGTGGAAAAAGAGACACATTATGTGCATAATTTATTTCTACGGCCCTGTATGTGTTACAGTATGTGTATGTGTGTTACAGTATGTATTACAGTATGTTACAGTACGTGTATGTGTTACAGTATGTGTATTGTGACGAGCCTGGTGGTGTTCAGACTCGTCATGGTTCAAAAACAAACAAATTCAAATGTCCACACAAGTGCAATATCAATCAATACGAATATTTATTGACTCAAGGCAGAATATAGTCCGATGGGAAAATAGAATGGTCGTAATACAGTCCGATGTCCAAAACACAAAACAAGCTCTCGTACAGAAAAGGGATTGTTCAATACTCAGATTAGTCGTCCGGTCCAGGGTCAGTACACAAGGGGGTTTCTCAGCCAGTCTAGGGTCCAGTACACAATGAACACCTTCTCGCCTTCACCGCTCCTCTCACTACCTCTCACCTCCCAAAACTCTGTACACAAACAATCTCTCTCTCAATATACAACACTCCTACCTCACCTCCTCTCAACTCAACTCTATCTGTCCTAGTGTAATTATAGTGTGTGTGTCTGGTGTGTGTGCGTGTGGGATGTGGGTGATCTAATGGTGCACAGGTGTGTTCTATCAGTACTAACCAGCTGCCTAATTGCTTCCACTACTCCCGTGGCAGTAATATCTCCTGTCCTTCACATATCCATGATACGGGGGGTGATATCTGCCACAGTATGTGTTCCAGTATGTATGTTACAGTATGTGCATGTGTTACAGTATATGTATGTGTTACAGTATACACAGTATGTATGTTACAGTACGTGTATGTGTTACAGTATGTGTATGTGTTACAGTATGTATGTGTGACATTATGTGTTAGGGTATATGTGTTAGCCTACAGTATGTGTATGTCTTACAGTATGTATGTGTTCCCTTGTTATGTACCAGGAGCCTGATCACTCCTGGGTCACTGTGCATGCAGGCCTGATCACTCCTGTGTCACGGGGCATGCAGGTGAGGGCTGCCAATTAGCTAATTAGTGCTGATTGGTTACCTGCTGGGAGCTTTAAAATCAGCCCTGGTAACACACATGCAGGGTCTGTGTTTAGAAGAGTGTGGGTTAACAGATAGATAGTCACGTTCTTCCAGTCCTTATCCTTTAGTTTACACTAGTAATTCCTTGATATAGTAGCACTTTGAGTTAACACACGGGTTTTGGTATCGGTTTTGCACATAGGTTGCGTGCCTTTGAGCCAGGGTCGTAACAGTTGGGGGCTCGTCCGGGATATTTACCCCTAGAAATTTGTTTGGTGTTTTTTTTTTTTGGTGGTACACGGGGTGTCATGGTATTATGGTTTGGGTGGTGTTCGTTACATATTGTGTAACGTGGGGGCTTGAGCCGTTTCATCAAAGTATGAAGTATGCCTTATTTGTTTGTAATTTGATGTGACTACTTATGCTGTTAAAATATATAGTTTAGTGGACACCACATGTAGATAGGGACATTATTTTCTGGTTGTTGGTTAGCTTCCTGTGCACCACATACTCCTGGGGCAGTCAGGGAAGGGATTAGCACCATCTACTTGTCTGGTACCGTATCATGTACTGGACGGGTGGATGGTCAAGTATGATCTTTGACTGGTAGCAGGTGTGGTTGAAGATGGTTAGGTCTACAGGGCATTAGTTTAAGGGTAGGTAGATTAGGGGGGCCAGAAAACACAGGTAGTGTGGTAGGGCTTGATTTAGTGTTTCTTAGGGTAGACATGTGGTGGGCCGGTTTTGACTGCAGTTTAGATGTAGAAGCATATGTAGTCATATCAGGTTAGAAGGCGCACCTGTTTGGATTTGTTTGTTGAATTTATTTTGTTTGTTTGAGTGTTTGGTGAGCATACCTGGTAGCACCTAACACCCTGCGTGTATGACACGTCTATTTATTTCAGGGTGGTTGTGTTTTATTTTTATTTTTATTTTATTTTTATTTTTTTGCAACCTAGAAAGGTGCGCTCCGTAGAGCTCACATTTCCACCGCGTTCCCTTCTGGTTGTTATTATTGGCATTAGCATTCTTCAGTGGTTCTTCAGTGGTTCTTCAGTGGTTCTTCATGGTTCTTCAGTGGTTCTTCGTGGTTCTTCAGTGGTTCGTTGGGGGGGTCTTCAGTGGTTCTTTGGTGGTTCTTTAGTGGTTTTTCAGTGGTTCTTTAGTGGTTCTTCGTGGTTCGTTAGTGGTTCTTCGTGACTGTAAGGTAAAGTGAGTAGCTTGTGGTGACTGGTACAGTAACGATGGCTTCCATCAAGGACTTTGTTGATCGCCCGTCTCATGACATGTTGGAGAAGTTTTCCAAGGAACAACTTCTGGAACTTGCTGTACACTACAGGGTAGAGCTTACTGCGGGTGAGAAACGTTTGAAGCCGACTGCCTTGAGTGCTTTAAGGGTGTTACTCATTAGAGAGCAGGTGCTTGAGGAGAGGGTGGAGGAGCCTCCTTCGTCTGACGCGTCTCCGCTATTACCTGGTGCAGAGGGTGAGTGGAGGATTAGGGAGTTGGAGTTTAAGGAAAGGCAGCTAGAGCGAGAGCGTGAGGAGAGGAGAGAGGAGCGTGAGCTTAAGGAGAGAGAGAGGAAAGAGGAGCGTGAGCATGAGCGTGAGCGTGAGCTTAAGGAGCGTGAGTTTAAGGAGAAACAAATGTTGCTGGAGCACGAGCGTGCGCAGAAGGAGCTTGAATATAAGCATGCTGCCTTGCAGGCGGGTGCTCTGCATCCAGAGTCACGTTCCGGTTTTGATGTAGGCAGGAATATTAGGATGGTGCCTCCATTTTTTGAGAAAGACGTGGAAAGATATTTTCCCCTTTTTGAACGGGTGGCAACCACATTGAAGTGGCCTGATACCGCCTGGACACTGCTGCTGCAATGTGTTTTAGTTGGTAGGGCACAAGAAGCCTATACTGCTCTGTCCCTTGAACAAAGCGCTGATTATGAGCTTGTTAAAGCTTCCATATTGAGGGCTTATGAGTTGGTCCCTGAGGCCTATCGTCAGCGTTTTAGAGGTTATCGCAGGTCGGAGGGACAGTCTTATGTTGAATTTGGAAGGGAGAAGGAGAACCTGTTTGACAGGTGGTGCACTTCTCAGAAGGCGGAGTCAAGAGAGCAGCTTAGGCAGTTGATTCTCCTAGAGGAATTTAAAAGATGTGTTCCTGATACCGTTTCCACACATCTAAATGAGCGTAAGGTATCGAAGATAGGCGACGCCGCTGTCTTCGCTGATGAGTTTGTGTTGACACACAAGTCTGTGTTTTTGGAGGACTACCGTGTTGAGTCCGGGGATAGGCGTCCTGTTCAGGGGGGCCGTTCCCCAAAACCTGTGTCTGCTGGTCAGTTAACTTCACCTCCTAGGCGGGGTGGTTCTGCTGGTGCATTCCCAGAAGGGATTATCTGTTTCTACTGTAAAGAACCTTGTCATATCGTTGCTGGGTGCCCGGTGCTTGAGCAGAAAAATTTCAGAACTGTGGCTCTGGTAGAAACCATATGCAGAACGCCTATGCCAACGTTAGATGGTGATGGGGGAAGTATCAAACGTGTGGACAAAGAGCTTGAGGGTTCCTCAAGGTTTATGATGGATGGATTTGTTTCCCTGACTAATGCACTAGAGTCCAAACAGGCTATAACAATTTGGAGAGATACCGGTGCTTTTCAGTCCCTCATTCTGGAGGGGGTTTTGAAGTTTTCAGAAAACTCTTCTTTGCATTCCGGTGTCGTTGTTCGGGGCTTTGGGGGTGGATTTGTGGATGCACCTTTGCATGAGGTCACGCTCAATTCTCCCTTAGTATCAGGCAATGTTGTTGTGGGGGTATGTTCTCACATTCCCATAAAGGGGGTGTCCTTCATTCTAGGGAATGATTTGGCTGGTGACAAAGTGTTGGCTACTCCGGTTGTAACTCCCATTCCTGTGGTTTCTGAGGTCCCTAATGAGCTGGCACAGAAACATCCAAGAGTGTTCCCTGTGTGTGCTGTGGCACGGGAAATGTCAAAGGACAAAAGTGATGTTGTTGATACTTCGACTTGGGACATTACACTTAGTGACACATTCTTTGTTGAATTAAAATGTGTACCTGTTGAGAATTTTGGAAAGCACACTGTGGATGTACCTCTGCATAATGATTCTCTTGATTGTGGCTTTGTGTTAGGCCCGGTGGTGAAACCAGAGTTGACATGCGTGCCGGAGAAGCATGTGGCAGGAGATGATATGTCTCAAGGTCTTCCCAGCCTGTACGGTGGCTGAGGCCACGAACGAATTGGAGGATGAGTGTGGGAAGGATGCTATGAGAGGTGCTGTTGTTTCATGTGACACCGTTCTAGTTGGAGAGGCTACTAAGCCTGACTTAGGCTGCCAGCCTTCCCACAGTAGCTCTATTGTCCCTAATGTTTCACTTGTGGGCAGGGATGGTCCCAGTATGTCAGTTGATGATTCTGACATTGATCCACATGTCCACACTGATTCTCTGCCATGCACTAGGTCTGCTGGTCAACCTAGTTACCCGTGTCCTGTGGAGCAGGAGCCGCCTTCGCGACCTCGTCTGTTGAGTGGCAGCCATTTTGATTTTGATCAGGACAATGTTATTTTGGGTGACGCCATTTTAGATGGTGTTCCAGACGTTTTTGTGACTGTCGTACTGCCATGTTCCAGGGACGGTGGGGCTGTACCTGAGGCGGTACATCCTACTCTGGATGTTCACGGTTTGCAGTATCCTGAACTGCCAGTGCCAGGTGGGATGGATATGGGCGCGGTGGTGGTATCAGTGATCTATGGTTTTTGTTTTGCTGTGTTCTGTTCTGTTGAGCGCAGTGAGATTAGTTCTCAGATTGATGTTGGTTTGCAGTCTATTTTTGACAGGTCGGTATCGGTGGAGGGGCCTGTTGAAAGGGAGCATACAACACGGTTGGTGGTCGTGTTCGACAGGGGCCGACCCGCTATCGCTGTTGTGGTAGTGGCCCTGACAACTAATGGGTCACAGTTGTTTTTTTTGTTTTTGTTTATGGGTTGTTGTGTGGTGGTTTCCTCTGGGGCAACCAGTTTGGTGGGGGAGGTGTTATGTACCAGGAGCCTGATCACTCCTGGGTCACTGTGCATGCAGGCCTGATCACTCCTGTGTCACGGGGCATGCAGGTGAGGGCTGCCAATTAGCTAATTAGTGCTGGGAGCTTTAAAACCAGCCCTGGTAACACACATGCAGGGTCTGTGTTTAGAAGAGTGTGGGTTAACAGATAGATAGTCACGTTCTTCCAGTCCTTATCCTTTAGTTTACACTAGTAATTCCTTGATATAGTAGCACTTTGAGTTAACACACGGGTTTTGGTGTCGGTTTTGCACATAGGTTGCGTGCCTTTGAGCCAGGGTCGTAACAGCCTTTGAGCCTTGGCCCTACCCCCTACAGGTTCTCCATAACCGGACATGTCTCTCCTACATTTTGACGCTGGTGTTCTACGACCCGGCCGTGGAGGAAACGAACCCGGAATGAGGAACGTTACTGCTCTGTTCGTCCGGTTTCACCGTATCTGAACGTTAAGCGGACATAACCATCGTGTCCGCCATCAAAAGAGACTTAGAACCATACATTATTTATTGATTTGGAGCAGTGGAAATAGTTGTAATCATCTTGGGAATGGTGTGCGAGAGAAAAAAAAACATCTGAAAACACTCCATTACACTCCATCCAACAGGGCCATTAGTATGCTGACTTTACCATTTACCATTATGGTAAAGTAACTGTAGTTTTTGATGGTTACAGCAAAGGCCCTGTCGCCCCAGGTCCGGAGCTTAGTTCTGATGGGTTGGAGGAGGTGAGCATCTGCAGACCTTACAAACAAGCACTTAATAATATGGACAATACTGATTATGATTATCTAAAGCTCATAAAAAATAATGTGATGTTAGACAAGAGTTGCACTTTTCTGTTTAATTAATTAATGTAGATGAGCGGGAAGTAAGGAAGCTGTTGAAGTCCCTTCATGAACATAGCTCAGTAGGTACTGATATGCTAGATAGTAAGGTACTTGGTCTGGCAGCTGACTATGTTTATGGTCCTATATGTCATATATTAAATGCATGCTTAATGAAAGGTGTTTATCCCACTGTCTGGAAAGATGGTAAAATTATTCCCTTACCTAAAGATGGCAGACTAGCACTCACTGGGAAGAACAGTAGACCTATTGCTATTCTCCCAGTTATCAGTAAACTGATGGAGAGAATAGTACACTCACAAATACAGGATTACTTTGACTGTAACGGCTTGAACACAAGTTTTCAACATGCTTACAAAACTAACCATTCAACTTGTTCCGCCCTTACAGTAATGACAGATGACTGGCTCAAGGAAATTGATAACTCAAAGATGACTGGTGCAGTATTACTTGATTTTAGTGCTGCATTCGATGTCATAGATCACGATCTGCTCATCGGTAAACTAGAATGCTATGGGTTTTATCCAACAGCCATCATATTTATGAAGAGTTATCTCACAAGTAGGACACAAAGGGTTTATTACACTGGCAGCTGGTGTCACTCTGGACTGCGGGGTCTCGCAAGGGAGCTGCCTAGGACCACTCCTATACGCCATCTTCACAAACGACTTACCATCAGTTCTGTGTAAAGCAACTGTACAAATGTATGCCAATGATTCTACATTGTACTATGCTGTACATATGCTGTTAAATATGGTGTTTGATTGGATAAAACGGAATAAGTTGGTACTAAACATCTCGAAAACCAAATCAATTATCTTGGGTTCGAGTCATAAACTGTCATCTATACCAAAAATGAGTTTGAACTTGTCTGAGGAACCCATAGAACAGGTAAATAAAGTAAAATTACTGGGCATAATAATTGATAGCCAGCTGTCATGGGCAGAACACATTGATACCATAGTGAAGAAGATGGTGGAGTGGTATCTCCATGGTGAGGAAATGTCTTTCTTATGTCCCTACATACATTGTGGGACAGGTGGCGAAATCTTTAATTTTATGTCACCTGGATTATTGTGCACCAGTATGGGCCTCTGCATCCAAAGGTCAACTAAATAAATTGCAAACTGCCCAGAACAGAGCTGCAAGGTTAGTCTTACATTGTTCCATGAGAACAAACACTATCACTATGCACCGTCAACTCTCATGGTTAACGGTAGCGAATAGGCTGGTTTTCAACACGGTTACATTTTTCAGGAACACTGTCTTTTCGTCTCAACCTGTTTTCTTATACAAACAAATTGTCAGATGCAGTCAGGTTCATTCTTATTTTACTAGGTCAGCCGATGATGGACAGATTATGTTACCATGTCCAAAATCAAATGCTTTAAAGAGGACGGTTGTTTATCATGCCATTGGAATGATAAATATGTGAGCAAAATATTCTGATGTTTATAATGATGTCTACAATGTTTTACTGTTTTTAGATTATCTGTGAGGGCTGGAGGAATTCTGCATGCAGCCCAACGAGGGGGCGTGCCGTTTTTCTGCTTCACGCACCTGAGAGGAGTTTGCAATCAGCTCCCCTCCACTCCTTGTTGGGTCGTTCTTGTTTCTACCATCTACTGCCGCGTCTCCGGTGTGAGTCGTCGTGCCACCCCTGTACATCGCCACCTGTCGCCGTTTCCTGGAGTGGGACACCGTCTTCGCTCTCTATTACTCCACGGGAGGATCCCAGTGTTCCCACTCCAGACGTCCTGCCGGCTACTTCCCAACTCCCTCTACATGGACCCGTTCCTGGGGTGAGGCTCGCCATCGCTCTCTATTACTCCACGGGAGGATGCCCGTGTTCTCACCCCATTCCCCTTGGACCCTCTGGTTGCTGCGCTGCCCGTCGGCAGCATTCTGGTCGGAAGGAAGAAGATTCCTGTATACTTTTTGCCTGTTCTAGATGATTCCTGCCTGTCCGGCACAGTGCCGCGTTTTTTGTGTTCATGGACTTTGGTATTTTTTCCGCCGAGCTGAGTGCCGCTTTTTTGTATATAATAAATCATGCCCTTGTTTTGGCTAACTCTGATTACGTGTCTGTGTCGTGCAATTGGGGTCGCATTACAAACCATAACATTATCATTGTGAATTAAGTGAATTTGCGCTACAAGAAAAGTGTCTGCCAAGTCATGTGTTACCCCAGAACATCTCCCTCATACAGAGTGTGGTGGAGGCCCCGGAGGAATCATTCGCTTGGTCAGATAGCTGTTTTTTTTTTTTTATAATTTTTTATAATTTTTTTTTTTTAATTAAACGTGCTCCGCTACGGAGGAAACTCGCTGCTTTAAAAAGGCATGTCGCAAACTTGAACATAAATGGCGTTTGACCAGGCTCATTAACGACTTGAACATAAATGGGGTTCGTCCAGGCTCATTAACGAAAACAAAAACAACTCAATGTGTTAAATTCTTTACCAAGAAAATGTATCTCATAAGAGATGAAATTGTTGGCTTACTCAACAATCAGAGTCCCTCCCAACCTCTGATGGGCTTTCCTCCTGACTTTGAATCCAGCCATACGCTATGCTGCCTTGAAAACGTCTCACTTAGTGCCCTCTCTAAATTGGTTGGCGCGGCTAAACCCTCGTCTGTTTGACCCTCTTCCAGCAACTCATCAAAAACTCTTCCCAACTCTAGGACCTGCCCTACTCAATATCTTCAACACTTCCTTGTCTACTGGCGTGGTGCCCCTGGCCGTGTCTATGCCAAATACAACGCAGTTCGGTTTCCCTGTTCCTCTGATTGGCCACTAAGCCCACGTGACCGTGCGCTAGCACGCTCCCCTTATTGCCCGCTGCCGCGCTGTGAAGCGGAAGAGCCAGCGAGGCGGTGGTTTCAGCAGCAGCGGCCGTCTTCTTCCGAGGCGGCTCGTTCTTATTAATCCCTAATGTCATGTATGTTGTGTATGTCATAAATGTCGATATGAATTGAAAATGTGGGACCCTGGGCGGTCAGGTGGCGTAACGGAGATTGCGTTCGTCACCAACCCCGGAGCGGCTGGATTCGCCTGTTCGAATCCAGCTCACAGCTCCGGGGTTGTCACCAGCTTGGCTGGCCGTTCACACTAATACAATTGGCAGTATTAGAGTGTGGGAGAAGCTGGCGGGGTGGGTCCGGGTCGTTGTAAACAGCGACTCCTACAGTTCGGTCGGGGCGCCTGCTAAGTGCGGATAGGATCTAAGTGGGATAGTGTGATCCTTCCACACGCTACGCCCTCTCAGTGAGAATCCGCGCTGCCAGGTGAAAAGAAGCGGTTGATTGGCTGGACGTGTGTCGGAGGAAGCACATGGTAGCCTCCACTCTCCCAGACCGACTGTGGGGGGTAAGTGCGCAGCGACCAGGAAGGGGATTGGGAATTGGCATAACGACTAACATTGGGATGGGAGAAAATCGGAGGAAAAAAGGAGGGGGAAAAAAGATTTAAAAAAAAATAAAAAAAAAGATAAATGTGGGACCCTGATGTAAACAAGACGAAAGTCTTTCTCTGGTCTGCATCCCCTTAACAATTGTGTGTATTGTGCCGTACTGTATTGTACCCATTCTGCAATCTGTTAAATAAAGTTTCCATTCATTCATTCATTTCTCCCCCACTACTCCCAAAAGTAACACTAAATAGATAAAGTACAACAACGCCAGACTCAAGAAACTGTGTTCCCTTTGGCGCAATACACACAATTGTTAAGGGGATGCAGACCAGAGAAAGTTGTTTGTCTTGTTTACATCAGGGTCCCCCATTTTCAATTCATATCGACATTTATGACATACACAACATACATGACAGCTTTGGCTGTTTGTACGATGAAACAAAGAACTTCTAAGATATACATTAACTTGGATTTCAGTGATATTCAGCGGTTATGTCAGTGTTCTTAAAAGCTTGTAGTTGTGCATGTCATAAAAAAACAAACTCGCATCATTTGGGTATTTCTGAATGTTTTGGCATATGAGTCTATATAGGATGCATTTTTGTGTAATTGTTTGATCATAATACAGGACTAAGGAACATGGTATTTTTTTATTTCAAATTATATATATAGGACTATGTATAAAGAAACCATTTCTTCTTTCAGAAAGGCTGATATAAAGCTAATGTTTTGTGTAATTGTTATACTCATTGAGGACCATTACATTTGTAGTATTAATCGTAGAATCATATCATATCAGTACCTTCAATAAAGAGTAGATCTGACTACTTTACTGAATTAACAATTACTGTGAATATCTCCAAACCACGCTCACAAACATTGAGTAACAATACCTTGGATGATGTAACTGATATGGATATTAGTCGCGCTACTGGAGAAAAAGACGCTGGTACCCTTGACAGTTAAAAAAAATCACTTTATTCATTCCAGATGTAGCTTATTTTTCCAATCATATTGTACTGAACAAACATTAGCAACACATTTTCTTGCGGTGAATTCCTGCCTGAACATTCAAGACATGCTGTATTGCGTGGGGCTTTTAGAGAGGAAGATCCGTAGGACATCACAACGTCGATTCCTGAACGCAACCTCTTTGATAATAGCTAGAGGAGAGATTACACCCATGCAGCCTCGAGTGTCGTGTGCAGTGTAAACAAACATTGTTTATGAGAACACATCCAAAGGGAACACAGTTTCTTGAGTCTGGCGTTGTTGTACTTTATCTATTTAGTGTTACTTTTGGGAGTAGTGGGGGAGAAATTAATGAATGAATGAATGAAAACTTTATTTAACAGATTGCAGAATGGGAACAATACAGTACGGTGCAATACACACAATTGTTAAGGGGATGCAGACCAGATAAAGACTTTCGTCTTGTTTACATCAGGGTCCCCCATTTTCAATTCATATCAACATTTATGACATCTACACAACATACATGACATTAGGGATTAATAAGAACGAGCCGCCTCGGAAGAAGACGGCCGCTGCTGCTGAAACCACCGCCTCGCGTCACCTCGCTGGCTCTTCCGCTTCACAGCGCGGCAGCGGGCGATAAGGGGGGCATGCTAGCGCGTGGTCACGTGGGCTTAGTGGCCAATCAGAGGAACCCGGAAACCGAACTGCGTTGTATTTGGCATAGACGCCCCCTGGCCTTTAAATGAGCCGTCATTAAACCACTACTTAAAAAACGAAACCTCGATCCTCTAATCTTGAAAAATTACAGACCCATCTCCAATCTTCCGTTCCTATCCAAAATATTAGAACGGATTGTGGCAACGCAACTTACTGACCATCTATCAAACAATAATCTTAATGAATCTTTTCTTTTTTTTAAACTTACATTTTTATTTTCATTTTTTCAACAACATACATAGACAACATTCATAGACAATACACAGTACATAAATTAAAACAAATAGACAAAAAATGAGTAAAGAAAAAGTGTGACATGGGTCCTTCGGTCCATTCTACATTTGCATTATTTATTTACATTTTTATTCATTTCCTTGTATCCCTTTCAAATTGGTAATGGATTTGCACCACACCCCATACCTGTGTACACCTTACTGTAAATTGTGGCTAAATTGTACCTCACCCCCATTTCTGCTTTGCACTATATAGTATTGTATATTAGTATTGCATGGTATATTGTATATTGTATGGTAACACAGTTACTTCTATACTTCTGCATCGAACATTGTACATATGTATATACTGAACACTGTGTCTACGTGACTTCTAGTTTTACTTCTATTTTACATGCTATACTATTTTATTTCATACTTATCTCTTGCCTAGCACAGTCTCTGGAGCGTAGCAGAAAGAAGCATTTTGTATAAAAGTATTCTGTACTTCTGTATGACAACTATTAAAGAAACTTGAAACTCATGTTTTTTTACATTTACCAAAGTACATTTACCCATGTACATGTTTTCAGGTGACAATGATATAACTGCAAATTGTCTATAGTATATACAAAGATTTTGTAATACTCTGTTTAGAACAATACTATTTGCAAATATTATGTCTGATTTACTCGTGTGTAACACGTTAGAGTTGCAATTCCTGCATGAAAGATGCTATACCTTTTACCAGGTAGTCATTTGAGATCATTGACCACTTTTTTAGCTAGACCTGGCTCCAAATGACAGCAACAACAAAGACCTTAAAATACACAGAACGCATACTGAGACATACAAAAGGCAAAGTGGGCCCTGGGGTTACATTTGAGGTACAGCAAACTATATTGAATGGGTTTTTCGGGGGGTAAAAAGAGGATGGAAGGTAATGATTTGCAGGAGGTTGGTATGGGAGAGATGGTCAGGTCATAAATATAAAATATAACACCACGTTATGCAGTGAAGCAGGGACATTAACCCTTCTCATTCTTTAAAATGCCCTTAATTTGAACTTTAAAATCAGATATGGTATTGAGGGCCTACAGTTTCATTTTTTTTTTTTTTTTAATCCTTTACAGGCCTAGCTATCAGAGAACAAACTCTGTGCTATTTTCAGGGGTACTGTGACATATAAATTGGGTTTGATGTGTTGGTGAGGTTTGAACAGTGGTAAAAAACGGTAGTTGACCTATAAATGCTTTATAAATACAGGTGTACCATTGAACCAGTCTAGGGTCAGTCATGGATAGCTAGTTAACTTTAGCATACTGAGTGTTTTGAAGGGTGAGTGATCTATATCCAGAAATAAGTCTTAATTTAGTCATTTAAGACATATGAAATACCCTATTGAAACAGTTTAAACAGCTTGGACAGACACATACATACACACACAGACATATTTTCTGAACCTTATATTTTCTGGACTCTTTTTCTTTTGTTTTGTATCACAAACACTGGTGTATTTGCAATCTGGTATGTCCTAAATGTATGGATGTAGCAGTACTGTCTATCTGTATGTCATGTATGTTATATATGTCTTGGTGAATTGAAAATGGGGGACTCTGATGTAAACAAGACAAAAGTCTTTCTATGTATTCTCTTAACCTTGTCAAAAGACTCTAATATAGGGTACATTTATATCTTAATACATTGTATTCGTTTTAGGAAATAAGAAATAATAACTACAGTTATCTCTATTACATGGTCACCACTGTGTCCGAAACTGTCAACAGACAGACAGCCCTAGCCCTGGATACCATTTACATTTAGTCATTTAGCTGACGCTTTTATCCAAAGTGACTTACAAGTTCTGTACATTAGGTGATCAGGAAGGGCACAACTCTATCACCTGTGTAACAATATTCATCAAAGTGTTGCATGTTATAGTGTAGGTTAGTTTATTAGGACAAATGCATGACTGTAAGGTTAGTTAGGGTTACATCAGCCCATATAGGTTAGAATAATAGAATGTTTTATTATCCTTAGCTATTATGAGTAGGTCTGAGGTTACACTGGACTTGGAATCTAATCCGTACATTTTTAGTACCTGGTTTAAATTGTGTTCATGTGAACCCATCCATTTTGTGAACTAAAAATATGCTATGACTATAATGTTCTACAGACTTTTGCTCTAACTCTGCATGTCCCCTAAACTGTTAAACTTCACGCCACCATGGGGTGTTTTAACACCTAAAGGGGGCCCCAATTCACACCCCCCACACACACAGACCCTCACAGACACATATGTTTTGAACTTTATATTTTCAGCACACTATCACGTATAACTTTTATACTCATATCTTTAACTGTAATAATTTAATGTGAACAATAATACAATATATGTAAACCCTTAAGGGAGGGTATTGGTATTGATACTAGCCCAGACATGGGCAGCAGTTTAATCTGTTTTATGGAGTGTGAGCACTTGGTGCCTAATGCTTATAGCATTGAAGCCAATTGTATTTTCTTTTATTTACACATATAAAAAAAACAATTATATATATAATACAATATAATCCACAAAAAAAATTTGAAGGAGAAGTGCCTAAAGATTGTGACATTCTCCAAGAAACCACTTTATAGACACGTTGTATTTTTCTTAAAAAATATTCCCATACACACACACACACACACACACACACACACACACACACACACACACACACACACACACACACACACACACCTTAGGGCCGTAAGCTTTCTGTTTTCCTCAGAAAGGGGAAGTCAGACTTACAAGGTCGTAAATCAATACATACCCTAGCATTGACAGAAGCTTTCGACTTCCCTGATTCGCCGTACTCTTCCATTTCTCCCGCCTCCTAATGCCCCCTCAAGTCGTAAATCTATACATACCCTGGCATTGACAGAAGCTTTCAGCTTTCGTGATTCGCTGTCCTCTTCCATTTCTCCCGCCTCCTAATGCCCCCTCAAGTCGTAAATCAATACTCACCATGGCTTTGACAGAAGCTTTCGACTTCCCTGATTTGCCGTCCTCATCCATTTGTAACGCCTCCTGTGACTGTCACAGCGAAGGGGACTCATTTTGAAAGAGAGACACATCCAGTCTACTGACAGCCTTCAGAGGGGAATCACACAGGTTTCTACGATACTGTTGTGAAGGATCAGATTAAACCGAATATATATATTTATTTATGGATATATATTTAATAGTATTTGTATATCGTTTGATATCCCTTGTATATTCCTTGTACATATACACTGAATATCCCTTTAGTCTACTAACAGCCCATAATAGTTTCATTCTCTCATTGGACAAGAACCTGGCGCCAGCAGCCAAGCCCCTTGGTTCAAGTTCAATCGTGCCGACGAACATGTTGTTACAAGCCCGGTTCCGCGTAGGAATACGTCTGGCGAAATACGAATGGTACTATTTGTTCACAGCGCATATATATATGGCGCAAGTAAAGTAGAACTTTCTTTTAGTCCATTAGTCCTTTACCCTCCAACCTAGTAACAGACGTGAAGCCTCACCCATGACCCACGTGTGGTGCAGTATGGCCTACTTGGCCTCAGAATAGGCATTGAGACATCGTGTGGATTAATAGTTGAATTGTCATAGTTTGGCACTATACCGTCGAGTGGGACGTATTTCTATTAAGTTAATAATAGTCTATTATGTATGGTGCATCGTTCGGTTAGAGTTATAAAGTGAGCAGTACCCCCATCGTTCCTGGCGTTATCTAGAGTCTTAACCAGGCTGGGCAGACCACGTGTGGTGCTTTCATCCGAGGAGTTCTGGGCCAGGACGAGTGGACCTGCACATTGGATTACTTTACCCGGACGACGGCGAGCCCTACACGGCTTGGATTATCTACTTGCTTTGGGTGCTTTGATTATGCCATGGATAACAGCCAACACTGCTGAGTGTTGGAACTACCCCCCGAGAGGAGTCCAGGTGAGACGGCGCTCTACCCCGAGTGAGGTCGCCTCACGTCTCTTCGTTGTGGACCGGCAGCTACCGTCTACAAGAGGGCCCAGCTGTATTCATCTGTGGACCGAGGTTCTGTGGGCACCGTGTTCAGCACTCTGAATTCTCCCAAGAAATCGTTGGCCAGATGGGATATCGCCGGCGGCTCTCCTAACCCCCCCCCCTACTGACTTACAACCAGCGGGACCCCCCTTTAGTGTATCCAGCTATAATCATTTAAGTACCATCGCTATAGTTCCCTAAAGAACCAGGTTGTATACTTGCTCCCTGCGTAACCAGAGATTGGACATTCAATGTTGATTTGCCTACGAATACTCATTTGCCTTACAAGTGCATTCAAATCATAAATGTCATTAAGTGAACGTTGTATATACCCTTTGCTATATAAAATATTCGATTTATACATTTGTGTGGACTTCGTTTCATGGTGGGAAAGTGTTCATCATATCTATATCATGTACTGTGTGGCCAGTAGTTAAAGTACATAATCGGTAGTGGTTTAATGATACCATACTTATCAATACAGTCAGGGAATTGTACCCCTCAGTTACAATTGGTCCTTCGAGCCGGAGGGTAACTAGTGTAATATTAATATAGTGTTATTAATATTGAAATGGCCTATGATGAACACTCCACGAAACGGTCCTCCTAACGTAGAACGCCCGCGGCGCAGACGACAGACACCTCAGTACTTAGAGGATTACGCTGTCAGTCAACTACCTAGCCTTCGACAAACGGTAAACGCGGTAAAAGTAGAAAGTAAAATTATGTCTGACCTTAACGACCAGGTTACCCCGACCACAGAGGCCCTAGTGGGTTCTAATGTAACTGACCAAGCTCACGGTGGGGACCAGGAGGGAGCTGACATGCCTTTACCCCCCGCCAATACCGAAGAAGTAGTCCCCGACCAGCCCCGGGAGGAAGACAACCCTACAGAGAGAGAACTCTGCATGGAAGAAGAGGAGGAGAGCGCCGAGGAAATAGAGCTCCAGGACTCCCCAACGAGTACAGCCAGGAGCGGCTCACCTCTACAACCGTCTTCCCCCAGCGAAGCGGAGAGGATGCTATCACAGGCGTTCCTCGCCAGCCTGACAGCCTCTACCGAACGCGATCGACTTCAGGGTGAACGTGATCGACTTCAGGGTGAACGCGATCGACTCCAGACACAGCAACGGAGCGAGGAAGAGCGCATACGCCTGGAGATGAGACGCCTTCAGACGGAAGAGAATATGGCAAGAGACCGGGCCGACGCCCAGCGCGCCGCTGCCGGTGCCCAAAGAGAAGCAGATCTCACCAAGCGCGAAGCCGAGCGCGACAGACTACAAGCGCAGCTAATGGAGCAGCTGATCCTCAAGGCAACACCCTCTCCCTCCGCCAGGGGTTCAAGGAACTCGTCGAGACAACAGTCAAGGGCAGCGTCTCCTAACCGAGCAAGCGACCCTGAACTTGACCAACAGACCAAGCCTATACCCCCCGCAGACCCCCTTCCCAGACCGGTCCAAGCGAGACCCAGCTACAAGGAAGGAGCGGCATACACTGCGGAGAAGCTAAATAAACGACTACAGGATCTAGAGGACCTGATAGAAGAAGAAGAGGGAGAGGAGGAGAACCAAGCCCGACGACAGCACAGTACTCCACCGGACCAGGAGGTCCAGTACAGCCCAGGCTACACCCCCGCGGCGCTGCGCTACAGACCCCCGACTCTATTCACGGGTGAGCATGACGCACGACCAGCCCCGAGGAATAGCACCTGGACCAGCGGGCCATGGTACCCTGCCGGTACCAGCCCACAGAGAGGCGCAAGAGGAGACTCGCCTAGGAGGTCTCTCCCCCAACGCTCGCCGATGTATCAGCCATCCACGGCGTCATACATTGCCACACCGACGTTTCCAGACTTCACCTATGAGAATCGAGCACAGTACACGGAGCTCCGGATGTGCTTAGAGACAATGATGGTGGATGTCGCTGATGAACGCCACAAGTATACAATATTACTGAAGCACCTGAAAGTACCGCGAGCGCACAATATAGCGCTAGCCTATGCCACCTCTACGACCCCATACACCGCGGCTCTAGCAGCGCTGGACCAGAGATATGGACGTATATGGGATTACGTAATCCAAGAGATAAGGCATATTGACCGCCTACCCCCAGCAACAGACAATCGCTCATTAGACGACCTGTCTATAAAAGTGCAGTCCCTGGTAGGGATGCTGGGAGCGCAACGGGAAAAGGGTATGCACGAGCTATACGCCAACTCTAACGTTGAGAGGATTTTAGAGAAGCTGCCACCCGCCAGACAAGAGCGCTTCAGGCGGCAGAGAGACCACCGTGATCCTAACGGCCCCGAACCATCCCTCCTCGATCTAGCCGACTTTCTGGCGAGAGAAGTCAGCAGCTTACGACTGGATACGTTCGTGCGGAGCACACCAAGCTCCAGAGAGGGACCCAGGAGAATAAACGATGGAAGAAGATCGGTGACTGTCATGCACCAATCAGAATCAGTACCGAGCAGTAAGAACCACAGTACCCCCTCGAGAAAAGAGAAGTGGAAGATGGTGTGCCTGTACTGCGAGAAGGAACACTGGCTGTCACAATGTGACCTGTTCACAAAGATGAATGCAGAAGAAGTGAGTCAATGGATAAAGTCCAACAGGCGCTGTCACCGATGTGCGCGCAGTCACATGGCAGCCGAATGCCGCCTAAAGAAGAGGTGCAGTCGGTGTGACGGAGCCCATCTAGATGTACTACACGACAGTAACAGAAGAAAGCCTGCACCTGCACCATCGAGCAGCACCAAGGCAAGTGTCATGTACATTGACCCCGCCAGCAGCAGCGGTGCCCAAGTGCTCTTAAAGGTAGTCCGTGTAACATTGAGCTACCAAGATAAAGTCATGGACACTTACGCCGTCCTTGATGACGGGTCAGAGAAGACCCTTCTGCTCGCGTCCGCTGCGGCCCAGCTGGGACTGCGGGGGAGCGAGAACCAAATGACGATTCGGACAATAAGAAGAGATTTAAAGACGATAAAGGGCGAGAATGTCTCCTTCACTATCGCAGCAAGCGGGCAGCCAGAGCGACGGTATAGGATTACAAATGCTTTCATTCACCAGCCAAGAAATAGGACTATCACAGTACACCTACCCCATCGCCAAGCTGATGGATAAATATGTGCACCTGCGCCAACTACCTATCCCGCTCATAGACGGCGCCACCCCGACCCTGCTGATAGGCTCCGACCAAGCAGACCTCATAGTCCCGATAGACCGGGTCCATACAGGACCCCGAGGCTGTCCTGCAGCAGTCGAGACCCGCCTAGGATGGACACTACAAGGCCCCCTCGCTAAATCTCTCAACCGAACAGCAGCCACTAGCTGCCTCCACTCCAGAGTGACAGAAGAAGACACCACTCTCCTGCAGCATGTCGAGAGGCTATGGACACTAGAGACAATGCCCTTTAAGAACGAAAAGAAAGACATTCGTTCTAAAGAAGACATTTACGCCATAAACCTCCTCGAGCAAGGGACAAAGAGAGTCACAGTCGGCGGAGTGATGAGATACGCAACTCCACTCCTGAGGCGAGAGGGAATGCCCACCTTTCACGCAAAGAAAGACGCCACGGAGCGGTATCTATTGAACACAGAGCGGCGCCTAGCCAAAGACCCCGCTCAAGAGAGTGTGTACCGCGCTGAGATTGAGAAGCTAATCACAGCGGGACACGTGACAAAGATTGACATTAAAGAGGCCGATCAGACGACCGAATCATGGTACGTGCCGCACCACAAGGTCCACCACAACGGCAAGGATCGCATTGTGTTTAACTGCAGCTACCAGATCGGATCCCAAAATCTGAATAAAGAGCTCTTGCCCGGCCCCACACTCGGCCCCTCTCTACTAGGCGTGCTACTACGCTTCCGCCAGGACAAGGTGGCTATCAGTGGGGATATCAAAGGGATGTTCCTGCAGGTGAGACTAGTGGAGGAGGACAAGCCCCTGCTGCGGTTCCTATGGAGAGAGAGGATCGGAGATGAGCACCCAGCCATCTACCAGTGGGAAGTCCTCCCCTTCGGAACCACATGCAGCCCGTGCTGTGCTACATTTGCACTACAGAAACACGTCGCAGAGGACCCAGCAGCAGATGAAGAGGTCCGACACAGTGTGAAGAACAGTTTCTACGTGGACAACTGTTTACAAAGCGTTTCGACTCAAGAAGAAGCCGAGGTTCTCCTACTCAAGCTACGCGCCTCCCTGATCAAAGGCGGCTTTGATCTCAGGCAGTGGGCCAGCAGTGACCCGCACGTATTGCGCAGCCTCTCCCCCGCGGACAAGGCTGCCAGCAGCGAGACCTGGATGGCAACAATCCCAGGAGAAGCCCAAGAAATGACACTAGGACTAGTCTGGCGCTTCAAAACAGACTCGCTCCACTATAGACACAAACCCCTGACCACGGAGCAGGGAAGGTCGACGGCGATACCGACCACCAGACGGAGTGTGTACAGAACACTCGCCAGACAATATGACCCGTTGGGATGTATTCTACCTTACACCACCAGGGCAAAGATGATTGTACGAGCACTATGGGACAAGGACCAGGGCTGGGACGACCCAATACCCGCACACCTTGCCTCCACATGGAGAGAGTGGGAGACGGAACTCCGCTCACTCCCAGGCGTCAATATACGCCGCAGCTACTTCCCACCCACAGTGAGGCCAGAGACATGCAAGATGGATCTACACGTCTTCAGCGACGCCTCCGAAGTAGCCTATGGATCAGTGGCCTACTTGCGTGCCCAAGAGAAGGGAGGAGAGATACACACCGCTTTCATCCTGGCTCGCTCAAGAATAGCCCCACGAAAGCAACAATCTATCCCGCGTCTAGAGCTCTGCGCAGCCCTAGCAGGAGCGCATCTAGCCACGTTAATCCAACGTGAACTCACCATTCCGGTGCACAGAACAATCTTGTGGTCAGATTCCACGACAGTACTCACATGGATCAAGTCTGATTCATGCAGATACAAAGTCTTCGTGGGAGTCAGAGTCACAGAGATTCAAGAGTTAACAGAAGCAGCGAGCTGGCGGTATGTGGACACCAAACACAACCCAGCTGACGTCATCACCCGGGGAATGTCCCTAGATGACCTCACCCGTCGCAACATCTACAGTGACGGACCAGAGTTCCTCAAGCTCCCGGAAGAAGAGTGGCCTACGCCCACCCCACGGGAAGCGAGTAAAGAGGAGGCTGAGAACAAGAAACCTATGTTCTGTGGACTGAGCACAGTCGCCTCCACAGACCCCAACATAGATGATTGCATTACCCTACAGAGTGCGCAGCTAAAGACATTCCTGTGGCACCACCCAGAGATTCAGCACACTGCCGACATTTCAGCAGCTGACTACGAAGAAGCAGAACTTCTTCTACTACAACGAGCCCAGAGAGACTCGTTCCCCGATGAGCTAGACTGTCTACAGGGAGGAAAGCCCGTCCCATCAGACAGCAGACTGCTCCACCTGGCACCCAAGAGCGACGCCCATAATCTCATCAGAGTGGGTGGTCGTCTGCGGAGAGCCCCCAATCTACCGGATGACGTTAAGTACCCGATAGTCTTGAACAGCCGACACAAGGTCACAGAGCTGATCATAAAGAAATACGACGAGGATGTACACCACGCAGGAGCAGAGAGAGTCTTCGCGGAGATCAGACGTCGCTATTGGATACTTCAAGGAAGAGAAGCAGTGCGACGCTTCCAGCGAACCTGTCTAGACTGCCGAAAGTGGCGCACGCAGCCCAGCATACCCCGGATGGCTGACCTACCTCCCTGTCGCCTCCGACTCGGCGACAAGCCATTCCACTCCACAGGCATGGACTGTTTTGGCCCGTTGTATATAAAGAAAGGAAGAGGAACCGAGAAGCGGTGGGGTATTGTATTCAAATGCATGACCACCAGAGCGATACATATCGAACTCCTTCCGACCATGAGCACAGACTCATTCCTTATGGCCTTCCGAAGATTCACATCACGGAAAGGAAAACCGTCTACATTGTTGTCTGATCACGGGACAAACTTCAAAGGCGGAGAAAGAGAGCTGAGAGAGAGCTTCCAAGCTATGGGCCCAGAACTTAAGACCCACCTCGCTCCATCCCAGATTGACTTCCAGTTTAATCCCCCGAACGCACCCCACTTCGGTGGAACCTGGGAACGAGAAGTACGTTCTATAAAGACAGCCCTGTACGCCGTGCTTGGGGCCCAGACTGTGGCGGAAGAAGTCCTAATGACAGTCCTCACGGAGATCGAGGGAGTATTGAACTCCAAGCCCCTCGGCTACGTCTCCAGTGATGTAGCAGATGTCGACCCAGTCACCCCCAACACACTCTTGATGGGGCGGCTGGACCCCGCGCTACCCCAGACAATGTACAGGCCTGAAGAAGCGAACGGCCGAAGAATGTGGAGGTACAGTCAAGTACTAGCTGACAAGTTTTGGAACAGCTTTCTACTCCACTACCTACCGTCTCTACAGACCCGCCAGAAGTGGGTAAAAGAGAGAGACAATTTGACAGAAGGAACAGTCGTCATGATTATCGACCAGTCACTACCCAGAGCTATGTGGCCAGCTGGCCGCGTAAGCAAAGTGATCACCGGTGCCGATGGCAAGGTCCGAGCAGCCGAGGTGCTCGTCCAAGGGCGAACTTACACACGACCCGTGGCGAGGCTAATAGAACTGCCCAGACTCCCAGACACTATCGATGACGACCATGACCCCACGACTTTGTGAGTTGACTGACCCTTACAGCGGACCTTGAGTGGTAGACAGTGCGGTTAATCTGTCTCTGCTTAGCTAATTAGGTGGGACTAATTAGGGGGCGGCTGTTGTGAAGGATCAGATTAAACCGAATATATATATTTATTTATGGATATATATTTAATAGTATTTGTATATCGTTTGATATCCCTTGTATATTCCTTGTACATATACACTGAATATCCCTTTAGTCTACTAACAGCCCATAATAGTTTCATTCTCTCATTGGACAAGAACCTGGCGCCAGCATCCAAGCCCCTTGGTTCAAGTTCAATCGTGCCGACGAACATGTCGTTACAAGCCCGGTTCCGCGTAGGAATACGTCTGGCGAAATACGAATGGTACTATTTGTTCACAGCGCATATATATATGGCGCAAGTAAAGTAGAACTTTCTTTTAGTCCATTAGTCCTTTACCCTCCAACCTAGTAACAGACGTGAAGCCTCACCCACGACCCACGTGTGGTGCAGTATGGCCTACTTGGCCTCAGAATAGGGATTGAGACATCGTGTGGATTAATAGTTGAATTGTCATAGTTTGGCACTATACCGTCGAGTGGGACGTATTTCTATTAAGTTAATAATAGTCTATTATGTATGGTGCATCGTTCGGTTAGAGTTATAAAGTGAGCAGTACCCCCATCGTTCCTGGCGTTATCTAGAGTCTTAACCAGGCTGGGCAGACCATGTGTGGTGCTTTCATCCGAGGAGTTCTGGGCCAGGACGAGTGGACCTGCACATTGGATTACTTTACCCGGACGACGGCGAGCCCTACACGGCTTGGATTATCTACTTGCTTTGGGTGCTTTGATTATGCCATGGATAACAGCCAACACTGCTGAGTGTTGGAACTACCCCCCGAGAGGAGTCCAGGTGAGACGGCGCTCTACCCCGAGTGAGGTCGCCTCACGTCTCTTCGTTGTGGACCGGCAGCTACCGTCTACAAGAGGGCCCAGCTGTATTCATCTGTGGACCGAGGTTCTGTGGGCACCGTGTTCAGCACTCTGAATTCTCCCAAGAAATCGTTGGCCAGATGGGATATCGCCGGCGGCTCTCCTAACCCCCCCCCTACTGACTTACAACCAGCGGGACCCCCCTTTAGTGTATCCAGCTATAATCATTTAAGTACCATCGCTATAGTTCCCTAAAGAACCAGGTTGTATACTTGCTCCCTGCGTAACCAGAGATTGGACATTCAATGTTGATTTGCCTACGAATACTCATTTGCCTTACAAGTGCATTCAAATCATAAATGTCATTAAGTGAACGTTGTATATACCCTTTGCTATATAAAATATTCGATTTATACATTTGTGTGGACTTCGTTTCATGGTGGGAAAGTGTTCATCATATCTATATCATGTACTGTGTGGCCAGTAGGGGTGGGACGATACATCGATCCAGATCGATACATCGATGTAATTATCAACGATCGAATCGGATCGATGCGATGTAATAAGATCGATTCATATCGATACTCTTATTTTGAAAATCCTGTGGCGAGTCTCATAACTGATTGTGTTAAATGGGCATATGATATCATCTCATATCGATCGCAGGCACCTGAATCTAATCGTATCGTATTGTATCGTGAGAGACTTTGTGATATCGGCAAATATCGTATCGTTGTCCAAAGAATCGATATCGTATCGTATCATGATGAAACTGGTGATTCCCACCCCTAGTGGCCAGTAGTTAAAGTACATAATCGGTAGTGGTTTAATGATACCATACTTATCAATACAGTCAGGGAATTGTACCCCTCAGTTACAGATACATTTCTTTATTTACACATATATTTTCTGAACACAAGTGTCTTTATCCAAGAAACCATTTTATAGACACATTGTATTTTTCTTAAAAAAAAAATAATCACACACACACACACACACACACACACAACACACACACACACATACACACACAGGGTCATAAATGTATTCTGAAAATCGGTTGATTTATTCTGATGTCCCTCCCCCTATAACCCCGCCCCTTCCGAAACCGGAAGTCCCTCCCCTCCGAAACCGGAAGTCCTGCCTCCTTGAACCCCTCGGCCAATCAGAAAAGTGGGCAGGGCTTCAATCAATCAAACTAAAAGGGGTGTGTTTTGCATAATGTGACACATACCGGAGGAAAGCCCGTCCCATCAGACAGCAGACTGCTCCACCTGGCACCCAAGAGCGACGCCCATAATCTCATCAGAGTGGGTGGTCGTCTGCGGAGAGCCCCCAATCTACCGGATGACGTTAAGTACCCGATAGTCTTGAACAGCCGACACAAGGTCACAGAGCTGATCATAAAGAAATACGACGAGGATGTACACCACGCAGGAGCAGAGAGAGTCTTCGCGGAGATCAGACGTCGCTATTGGATACTTCAAGGAAGAGAAGCAGTGCGACGCTTCCAGCGAACCTGTCTAGACTGCCGAAAGTGGCGCACGCAGCCCAGCATACCCCGGATGGCTGACCTACCTCCCTGTCGCCTCCGACTCGGCGACAAGCCATTCCACTCCACAGGCATGGACTGTTTTGGCCCGTTGTATATAAAGAAAGGAAGAGGAACCGAGAAGCGGTGGGGTATTGTATTCAAATGCATGACCACCAGAGCGATACATATCGAACTCCTTCCGACCATGAGCACAGACTCATTCCTTATGGCCTTCCGAAGATTCACATCACGGAAAGGAAAACCGTCTACATTGTTGTCTGATCACGGGACAAACTTCAAAGGCGGAGAAAGAGAGCTGAGAGAGAGCTTCCAAGCTATGGGCCCAGAACTTAAGACCCACCTCGCTCCATCCCAGATTGACTTCCAGTTTAATCCCCCGAACGCACCCCACTTCGGTGGAACCTGGGAACGAGAAGTACGTTCTATAAAGACAGCCCTGTACGCCGTGCTTGGGGCCCAGACTGTGGCGGAAGAAGTCCTAATGACAGTCCTCACGGAGATCGAGGGAGTATTGAACTCCAAGCCCCTCGGCTACGTCTCCAGTGATGTAGCAGATGTCGACCCAGTCACCCCCAACACACTCTTGATGGGGCGGCTGGACCCCGCGCTACCCCAGACAATGTACAGGCCTGAAGAAGCGAACGGCCGAAGAATGTGGAGGTACAGTCAAGTACTAGCTGACAAGTTTTGGAACAGCTTTCTACTCCACTACCTACCGTCTCTACAGACCCGCCAGAAGTGGGTAAAAGAGAGAGACAATTTGACAGAAGGAACAGTCGTCATGATTATCGACCAGTCACTACCCAGAGCTATGTGGCCAGCTGGCCGCGTAAGCAAAGTGATCACCGGTGCCGATGGCAAGGTCCGAGCAGCCGAGGTGCTCGTCCAAGGGCGAACTTACACACGACCCGTGGCGAGGCTAATAGAACTGACCAGACTCCCAGACACTATCGATGACGACCATGACCCCACGACTTTGTGAGTTGACTGACCCTTACAGCGGACCTTGAGTGGTAGACAGTGCGGTTAATCTGTCTCTGCTTAGCTAATTAGGTGGGACTAATTAGGGGGCGGCTGTTGTGAAGGATCAGATTAAACCGAATATATATATTTATTTATGGATATATATTTAATAGTATTTGTATATCGTTTGATATCCCTTGTATATTCCTTGTACATATACACTGAATATCCCTTTAGTCTACTAACAGCCCATAATAGTTTCATTCTCTCATTGGACAAGAACCTGGCGCCAGCATCCAAGCCCCTTGGTTCAAGTTCAATCGTGCCGACGAACATGTCGTTACAAGCCCGGTTCCGCGTAGGAATACGTCTGGCGAAATACGAATGGTACTATTTGTTCACAGCGCATATATATATGGCGCAAGTAAAGTAGAACTTTCTTTTAGTCCATTAGTCCTTTACCCTCCAACCTAGTAACAGACGTGAAGCCTCACCCACGACCCACGTGTGGTGCAGTATGGCCTACTTGGCCTCAGAATAGGGATTGAGACATCGTGTGGATTAATAGTTGAATTGTCATAGTTTGGCACTATACCGTCGAGTGGGACGTATTTCTATTAAGTTAATAATAGTCTATTATGTATGGTGCATCGTTCGGTTAGAGTTATAAAGTGAGCAGTACCCCCATCGTTCCTGGCGTTATCTAGAGTCTTAACCAGGCTGGGCAGACCATGTGTGGTGCTTTCATCCGAGGAGTTCTGGGCCAGGACGAGTGGACCTGCACATTGGATTACTTTACCCGGACGACGGCGAGCCCTACACGGCTTGGATTATCTACTTGCTTTGGGTGCTTTGATTATGCCATGGATAACAGCCAACACTGCTGAGTGTTGGAACTACCCCCCGAGAGGAGTCCAGGTGAGACGGCGCTCTACCCCGAGTGAGGTCGCCTCACGTCTCTTCGTTGTGGACCGGCAGCTACCGTCTACAAGAGGGCCCAGCTGTATTCATCTGTGGACCGAGGTTCTGTGGGCACCGTGTTCAGCACTCTGAATTCTCCCAAGAAATCGTTGGCCAGATGGGATATCGCCGGCGGCTCTCCTAACCCCCCCCCTACTGACTTACAACCAGCGGGACCCCCCTTTAGTGTATCCAGCTATAATCATTTAAGTACCATCGCTATAGTTCCCTAAAGAACCAGGTTGTATACTTGCTCCCTGCGTAACCAGAGATTGGACATTCAATGTTGATTTGCCTACGAATACTCATTTGCCTTACAAGTGCATTCAAATCATAAATGTCATTAAGTGAACGTTGTATATACCCTTTGCTATATAAAATATTCGATTTATACATTTGTGTGGACTTCGTTTCATGGTGGGAAAGTGTTCATCATATCTATATCATGTACTGTGTGGCCAGTAGGGGTGGGACGATACATCGATCCAGATCGATACATCGATGTAATTATCAACGATCGAATCGGATCGATGCGATGTAATAAGATCGATTCATATCGATACTCTTATTTTGAAAATCCTGTGGCGAGTCTCATAACTGATTGTGTTAAATGGGCATATGATATCATCTCATATCGATCGCAGGCACCTGAATCTAATCGTATCGTATTGTATCGTGAGAGACTTTGTGATATCGGCAAATATCGTATCGTTGTCCAAAGAATCGATATCGTATCGTATCATGATGAAACTGGTGATTCCCACCCCTAGTGGCCAGTAGTTAAAGTACATAATCGGTAGTGGTTTAATGATACCATACTTATCAATACAGTCAGGGAATTGTACCCCTCAGTTACAGATACATTTCTTTATTTACACATATATTTTCTGAACACAAGTGTCTTTATCCAAGAAACCATTTTATAGACACATTGTATTTTTCTTAAAAAAAAAATAATCACACACACACACACACACACACACACAACACACACACACACATACACACACAGGGTCATAAATGTATTCTGAAAATCGGTTGATTTATTCTGATGTCCCTCCCCCTATAACCCCGCCCCTTCCGAAACCGGAAGTCCCTCCCCTCCGAAACCGGAAGTCCTGCCTCCTTGAACCCCTCGGCCAATCAGAAAAGTGGGCAGGGCTTCAATCAATCAAACTAAAAGGGGTGTGTTTTGCATAATGTGACACATACCGTATCCTCATTCTCTCTCTCACGGATACTAACTAAAACTAGAACATTTTATCACATCACAACAGTTTTGTCCGCCTTACACTGGCTTCCTATTCAAGCCCGATCTGACTTTAAAGTGCTACTCCTCACCTACACATTTTTTTATGGGCTTGCACTGCTCTATCTATCCGATCTCATCTCTCGATACTCGCCCGCTCATGCTCTGCGCTCACAAAATGCGGGGCTTCTATCGAGTCAGAAATCCATTCTCCCATTCACTTTCATTGAGTCCATTCCAAAAGGGTGATTTACCATCTGGGAGACGATAGGGGGCGTTTTTTTCACATCTAAGCGCCGGCGGTCCCTGGATCTCCAACGGTAGGCTCGCATGATGCAATATGATTTCAGATCGCTAAAATAAAAAAAAAATAAAAAAAACAAGAATACTCGTGACGTGGCATTCAACGGTCGGGGGGTAAACCCGAGAAAAGCCGTGAGTGGCATACAAAGTTTTAAGGGGATGCAGACCAGAGAAAGACTTTCATCTTGTTTACATCAGGGTCCCCCATTTTCAATTCATCAGGACATATATGACATACATGACATACAGATAGACAGTACTGCTACATCTATACATTTATGACATACCAGATTTGCAAATACAGTACTGTTTATACAAAAATAGTCCAGAAAAGAGTATATACATTTGACGTAAAAACTGTACATTGGGGGCAGGGGCGGATTTAGGATTGTAGGAGATCCGGGGCTTAGCCCAGATAGGATTTTTTTTACTTCGACACCACAACCTTTAACTTATACCACCACCTTAAAGCGGACAAAGGGCACTAGGGGTTCCCAAACTTTTCAGGCCGGGACCCAGAAAATAAGGCGTCAGAGAGCCAATGCACATCGTCAGGCTTTCTTTTTTTTTGCCAGGCGGCCGATTTTTTAAGCCAAATATCACTTCAATCCTATTAAGTTAGTTCAAGTTAGTTATTCATTTATATGTGCTATTTATGAGAGGGCTAACTTGTTGCAAAATAATAATGATAATAATAATAGCCTCATTAAAATACTATTGTTGCTTCGGTTGTTTTCAGCGTTTTATGTGCATAATCTGTTATTTAGTTTGAAATGTTCGTTGAAATAAGTAGATTTTCCGTTTTTGTTTATTTATAATATATAATATAAAACCATATAGTCACATTTTAGAATACAATAGAATAGAATTTTAGAATACAACTAGAAACAATGTCCAGTTGGCCTGCTTCTAAGTTCAGTGGCCTGACAAAAAAAAAAAAAATGTTTTTGTTTGTTTTGTTTGTTTTGGAAATCATCTCGCGGCCCACCCGTGGCTGCTCGCGGCCCACCTTTGGGTTGCGACCCTGACTTTGGGAACAACTGCACTAGAGAACACTTAAATTCACACCCTTTAATTAATGAAGCAAACTATAATAATTTATAATAATAATAATAATAATAATAATAATAATAATAATAATAATAATAATAATAATAATAATAATAATAATAATAATACACTGTGTTTGTATAGCACCTTTCATACAAGAATTGCAGCTCAAAGTGCTTCACAGCAGTACAAAAAGACAGGCATAAAATGAGCACAACATTGGCAGATCAAGAGCAATGCATAAAGTGCAGACATAAAGCATAAAATAGATAGCAGTAAAATAGACAAAGTCAAGGTAAGACATAGAACATTAAATCACATCGTTTTTCATATTAGGATCTAAGTTCTAGGGTTAACTCAGGGTTGAGTGCCAGGACCCCCGAAAACCAAAGTATAGTCGGATTTTCATCGTTGTTGCTTTTATTCGATATTTCCATTCATAAAGACATGCCGGCAACCTGTGTTATCACTGGGGATGGGTCTGAGATCTCAAAAGTCCAATACCGCCGCCTAACACCTTGCGGCTGCTATTGCACTCCATTTGAAACTATGTTTTCATTTTGGAAATGACACCAGACCACCCTGAAACTACACTCATATTCACGACGGTATAAAACGGAAATGTATGGATGGAAAAATTATCTGTTTTTTGCATTTTGACTGGAAGAAACTCACTGACAATCGACTATATTATTAGATCCATAGCTATAATATATAATATAGCTTTAGGCCTGCAAACACAGCCATGTATCCCCATGTTAAAAGGCGCTGGCCTTTCAACAGTAACAGTAAACAGCGCCACCTGGCGCTGAAAGTGTTAATATGCGTCTTTGTTTACGGTTTGATTATCACTGATACAAAGTAAAATAGTGCAGTGCAATAAAATAGTTAGTAAAATAGAATAAAATAATGCAATAGTGCATTGCAATAAAATAGGCCGGTAAGGAGTGCATTACAGTAGTCGAGTCGGCTTGAGATAAAGGCATGGATCTGGTTTTCAGCGTCCTTTTGATTTATAAATGGCCGTACTTTGGGCAGGAGGGGTGGGGGGGGGGGGAACATTGTACATGTACAGCAAAACTGTACATTGGAATATTGACAACAATACTTGGTAATTTACTGTACATTGGAGGGGGTTGGGTTAGGACATTTACATGGGCCAGTTTCGAATTGCAGTCTCCCGTAGGTGTTCTTTGAGAGTGATTTTGAAAGTGGGTAGTGATTCACATTCCTTTACAGCTTTGGGTAGGGCGTTCCACATTGATGTGGCATAATTGCTAAACGTGTTTAGTCCCTTGTTTGAGCCGAATCTGGGTTTAACATGATTTGTGGAGCTCCCTCTGGTGTTGTGATTGTGGTATTCACTGACCTTTGGGAAGTATTTTGACATGTATATCTTGTAGACCAGGCCCATTGCAAGTTGCTGTACTCTGTCGTCTACTCTAAGCCATCCTAGGTTGTCAAAGTGGGCAGGGGTGAGGTGGGTTCTAGGAGTCAGGTCAAGCAGTAGTCTGACCAGTTTGTTTTGAGATGTTTGTAATTAGTTTTTTAGTGCCTTTGAGGTGCTTTGGTACTATAAGGTGCAAGCATAGTCGTAGTACCCTTGAATGAGTGCTCCTGCCAGAGTCTTCAGGGTATTCTTGTTTACCAGAGAGGAGATCCGGTACAAGAATCGAGTTCGTTGGTTGACTTTTTTTATTACATTGGATGCCATTTTGTCACAGGAAAGATTAGCCTCTAGGATGGAACCCAGGTAGGTAATTTCATCTTTCCTTGTGACAATATTGTCACCCACTGCAACTGAGAAGCCGTCGGTCTTGCTGAGTTTGTTATTTGAACCGAAGAGAATGGACTCTGTTTTGCCCATGTGTAATGATAGTTTGTTGTTGGCGAGCCATATGCAGATTTTGCCTAGTTCCGAGCTGAGGGCTTTTTCAACCTGTAACTTGTTCTTGTCAGAGACCAGCAGGGCCGAGTCATCCGCAAACAGGAACAAGTTGCAGTCACAAACTGACGACATGTAATTTGCATAAATTAGGAATAGTAGTGGTCCTAGTATGCTTCCTTGTGGAACACCACAGCTCACTGTGAAGGGGGGGGGATAGGGTATTGTTTACCTCCACCATCTGTTCTCTCCCCTCCAGGTAGGATTGTATCCAGCTCACTGATAGACTATCAAAACCAATTGCTTTTAGCTTGTCAATCAGAATGGTGTGATTGACAGTGTCGAAGGCCTTTTGTAGGCAGCATGACCATGCCGCAGTATTTGCCCGCGTCCACCTCTTGTTTGATGTGGTCGTTCAAATAGAGAAGGCATGTGTCAGTGGAGTGGGATGTTCTGAAACCAGATTGGAATTCGTAGATTAGATTATTTTCCGCAAGGTACTTTTCGACCTGTTCGTATACTATTTTTTCCATGACTAGTATCGTGTATTGCATCACACACAGTTGCATCATCCTGATCAAGCTCAATAGCTTCTGTAACACGAACGCAACTACTCTGATGCCATTGTTGTTGTGATGTGGGAGTTTGCACATGCGGGTTAATATCAATTAACAATATTAATATCGCAATACTCAGCATATCGCAATATATTTTGTATGGTGACTTAAGTATTGTGATAATATCGTATCGTGAGGCTTCTGGTGATTCCCAACCCTAGTACAGTATATGTTACAGTATGTATAGGTTACAGCATGTATGTGTTACAGCATGTATGTGTTACAGCATGTATATGTTACAGCATGTACAGTATATGTTATAGGATGTATGTGTTAAAGTATGTATATGTTACACCATATATATGTTACAGGATGTATGTGTTAAAGTATGTATGTGTTAAAGTATGTATATGTTACAGCATGAATATGTTACAGGATGTACAGTATATTATAGGATGTATGTGTTAAAGTATGTATATGTTACACCATATGTTACAGGATGTATGTGTTAAAGTATGTATGTGTTAAAGTATGTATATGTTACAGCATGAATATGTTACAGGATGTATGTGTTAAAGTATGTATGTTACAGCATATATATGTTACAGGCTGTATGTGTTACAGGATGTATATGTTAAAGTATGTATATGTTACAGGATGATTGTATATGTTACAGCATGTATATGTTACAGCATGTATGTGTTAAAGTATGTATGTGTTAAAGTATGTATATGTTACAGCATGTGTGTGTTACAGCATGTATGTGTTAAAGTATGTATATGTTACATGATGTATGTATTACAGCATGTATGTGTTAAAGTATGTATATGTTACAGCATGTATGTGTTAAAGTATGTATGTGTTAAAGTATGTATATGTTACAGCATGCATGTGTTACAGCATGTATGTGTTAAAGTATATGTTACAGGATGTATGTGTTACAGCATGTATGTGTTAAAGTATGTATATGTTACACAGGACAGGATGTATGTGTTACAGCATGTATGTGTTAAAGTATGTAATGTTACACAGGATGTATGTGTTACAGCATGTATGTGTTAAAGTATGTATATGTTACACAGGATGTGTGGTTATCAACTCGGCCTAGCCTCGGGACCCAACATTTTCCTTAGTCATTAAGTCGCGACCCAAATTTTTTAACCACTATGATTTATTTCAATTTTCTTTTTTGCAGTAATACACAATCTTTCATGCACTGTTAAAAACATGAAATAAACTCAAAAAAGTGCAACAAAAGTGCAACTAGGGCTAAAAACCCAATGAAATAAAATAATAATAAATAATTAGTGCTGTCAATAGATTAAAGAAAATTAACTAATTAATCTCACAATTTTCTGTAATTAATCTAGATTAATCTAGATTAAAAATCGCATTTTTCTACTTAAGATAAACATTTTAATAGCTTTCTTTGAATACAGTTTCTCTCCTGTGAAATACAAATGTTCAACAAAACCATCAACATTGACTCAGCTAGACCTCTTTTTTTATATCCGCGGCGCTAAGATTGAAGATTTTTCACTCCATAGATTCATCTAGATAGATTTATTTTAATGCTTTAAATTATTTAAATTAATCTCCAAAGTTAAAGCATTAACTTTGACAGCCCTATAAATAATATATGCTTCTCAGCAGATTTCTATAGCTTAACATAACAGACCTAAGTTTGGGGGAAATAATTGGATAACTGGGGTTGCAACAAAAGTGCAACTAGGGCTAAAAACACAATGAAATTAAATAATAATATAATAATAATAATAATAATAATAATAATAATAATAATAATAATAATAATAATAATAATAATAATAATAATAATAATAATAATAATAATAATAATAATAATAATAATAATAATAATAATAATAATAATAATAATAATAATAATAATAATAATAATAATAATAATAATAATAATAATAAATAATATATCCTTCTTAGCAGACTTCTTAGCTTAACATCCCAGGGAACTAATTTTGCTCCTGACAAGAGTCTCAAAGTCTGGGGTGATGGCTTTGTCTTCAGCTGGACCAGAGCTGAGAAGCCACTTTCACAAAGATATGTAGTGAAAAAAAAAAATATATATATATATATATATATTTTACACACATCCGCGACCCACTCAAAATGGCCCTGTGACCCACCAGTTGAGAAACACTGTGTTAGAGTATAGCCTGGTTTAATGCACTCAGGTATAACATTATAGCATAGCCTGGTTTAATTCACTCAGGTATAACATTAGAGCATAGCCTGGTTTAATGCACTCAGGTATAACGTAAGAGCTTCTTCTCAAGCATCACTTTCCAACCTCGCCTTTCTAAAGACAGGGTTAGAGAGAAAGGTATGTGATAATTTCGGTGGTGGTGAAGGGGGGGGGCTAGAGGGCTGGGTCTCTGGAATTACCTGTGGAATGACAGAACATAGTTGTGTGCTGCAGGGACGTGCACAGGACTTTAGAGGGGCAGGTGCTCAAAGGCTGAAAAGCGCCCAAGCACGATTTTTAAGGGCCCTTTTTGGGCGGGGGGCCCCTTTTTATGCTTTTGGGGGGTGGGTTTGGTGATCAAATATTGAATATTGAACTATAATAATCAGTGCAGGAGCTCACTTATCCTTGAAAGACACTTTTATAACTGACTTAAAAGGCCCATACATCTCCATAAATGTTCAGGGGGGAGGGAATAAGTGCTTACCCTACAGACCCCAAGAAGTGCTGTATATTCTGTATTGTTTAATATAAATGCATTTTTTATTCCAATCCCGATTTGTATTTGAGATTCCCAAATCCCATCGGACTTGACTTCTTCGTGTCCCTCAGTGAGTGTAATACCAGCATTCAACTGTATGCGCCACAGCGGTTTCTATCATCATCATCATCATCATCACCACCACGCTATGCATAAAATATATAGGTCCGCGGAGAGGCACGCTGAGGAGGCCGTGCAAACTGCAATGGAATATGGGGCATCTCTCTCTCTTTACCTAATATTTTGATTCTATCCTGACATTTTTCAGTTGGAAGGGCAGTCTATATGCGTAACAAAAAAAAATATATATATTTTTTTTTCTCCAAAAAGGGCACTTTTTTTATTAGGCTCAAAAAGGCAGGTGCTCAAGCACCCCTTGGGCTCTATGTGTGCACGTGCCTGGTGTGCTGCCCTGTACTGACAGAGGCTGTTCTATCAGTGAACTACAGCTTTCATTGGACCTCTGAGCAATTACAGGGTCTAAATAGTTTGGCCATGGATAGAATAGGCAAGCAAGCTGAACATCTCTCTTAACAGCTCCCTAACAGCAAGGTCATGTTGGTGTTTTGCCCAATTACATTATGTGCCATGCTTGAGCTTTATGAGTAATGTGTTGGTAGCCTAAATCATTTGAACAAATGTGTGCAGTGCATCAGTCATGGGCCGACTGAGGCAAACGCAACAACGTGACTGAAATTGCCTGATTAAATTGCTTGAAAAACTAGTGCTACCAGCAATGGACAACCGAACCTCCTCATTAATACTGACTGTTGTCTTCAACATCAAAGACCTTCCCAAATTATTTCACTAAAGAGATCTCTGTTTAGAGCATTCACTCTCAACAACACTGTGAACCTTTTTTCTTTTCTTGCACAGCTGCCAGTTCACTCCTTCTGGGACTTTGCCGGTCCGTCTGTCATGGTAAACATTTGAAAAACCAGACTACATGGTGTAAACCATATGGGGGCTTGCCATATCTATCAGGTCCAGCTACGTAGCTGTGTTTCAGCTCACTACAACAGGGGGCCATGTCTGTGGCTGTTACTGCCTGCTAGTTTGTCTGTTAACTCGGCTGTCTGTATGTCAGACACAATTACCTCATCCGTCGTCGCCCCCCTTCCACCGGTCCTCATCAGCTGCCATCTTCGCAGGTGTGATGACGGGCTCCATACACACCTGGCCTGACCTTCCGCTCCCTAACGAGCCTGCTGCTGTCAAGAGGGGGTGAGTTGCCATGGAGACGGGGCGGATAACTGTGGCATTCTTTCATAATATGCTGGCACAGGACCAAATACTTCATCCAATTATTATTAGAGATGGCTGGAGAGGATGCCTGGCCAACATAATGAATGAGGTGCATTCCTCCTATAATAGTTTTTTATCATCTCTATACTTTTCATCTTTGTATGAAATAAACGTATTAGTCTAATAGCCTCTTGTGTGTTTACGTTACAAGGGCAAAACTCCTTCTATTATGTACCCTAACACCCTGGAACAATCTGTGACCGTCCGGAACAATAATGTTACATGGTGAATTACAAGCAAGTAATAGGTAGTGAATCACTATGGGGGTCACTACTAGTATATCAGATGTTGAGGGGGTTTGGTGTAACGAGATCAGCGAGCACAGGGTGAGATAGAGAGAGAGTGAGATATAGAGAGAAAGAGAGAGAGACAGAGACACCATGACAGTGAAACCAGGAGAGAGGGACTGGAGTGCTAGAGGGTGAACTAGGGGAGTGGAGGCAGTTTTTCAGCCTGTCGCTGAGCTCTCATTCATGGGCGGCTAGGTCTGAACACTGGGGTCGCTGTGTCTGCAGAGGTGATGGCTACCAGGAGATGCTATCTTTACCTCACTGATAGCCTCATAGACAGCAGACACCAGGACAGCGCCACAGGCCTGCTAAGTGAGCCTCACTGATCAGGCCATAGAACAGGGGCCACTGCCAGGAAGAGCACGCCACCTTCAGGTTATGACGAGCATAGGCAGATATTTATATACAGTAGTCTGATACCATCTCAGTTGTCAGCTTTGCCCTTTAGGGATGTTGGGCTACACTACAGTAATGTGGACAAAAAAGCAGACAGATAGACAGAGTGGAATACTATTAGGTAACACATACTGGTATGTAGGGCTGTCTTAAATACTTCGAAGCTTCGTTCGATGGGCACGGGATTCAAACGGGAAAATAACATATGAATATATTAAAATATATATATATATACAATTTTTATATATATATATATTATATATATATATTTTGTATATTTTCATCCCCCCTCCCACCTGCAAAATCTTGCGCCTCCAATGCAATGAATGTCATATGCCTCATTAACTCTGCCTCTCTTTGTTAATTACAACAAGCAATGCTGTTTGTTATTTAAGATGAGGTCGGACTCGGCACTGACAGATTTGTGTTCATTGTGCTGCTTTTATAAAGCCTCAAATGACGGCTTACAATATTTCATAAAAGCAAAGTGTTTTGTTTGTCTAAGATTTAAAAAGGTTTAAACTGTACAGCACTGACAATTCTCGTTTTCTTCTAGTATTTTGTATAGTGTCCCGACCCATATAAAAACATGTCTTAATAAAAAATCAAGTCGAATTCTGCCTTTGTCTCTATTAACTACATATAAATATTTATATAATTGTTTGCTTTATAGACAAAGGTTGCAACATAATTATGTAATGTAATGTTGTTGGTTGTGTAACAGAGAGCAGCCGCCCAGGCAGCACAGCTCCCGACTCATTATTAATTAAATTAATTAATCCAATCCAATCCACTTTATTTATAGAGCACATTTAACAACAACAAAGTTGACCAAAGTGCTGGACAAGTCCCACAACATAAGATACATTATTCTTTTATTAAAAAATTAATTATTATTATTTATTTTTTTTATCTCGAAGCTTCTAATTAAAATCTCTGCCCCGAAGCTTCGACGGCCAAAAAAAGCTTCGAAGGTCAGCCCTACTGGTATGGAAGAGAAACATTTCACCCCCGATAAAAAGTTGCGGTTGAAAAGAGGTGGAAATGAGAGACAAAAGAGAAGAAGATAGACAGAATAAGAAATAGAGAGACAGAGGGACAAAAGGACAAAGGGACATAGACAAAAACAGAGAAACCAAGATGGAGGTTCCTTTTGAATAAATAACAACACAATTTGAAGACTCCAGCAGCAAGCCGTTGCCATTGTTTTAATGTTTTTATTGACCATTTTACTGTTAGTCATTCATCTTCTGCACAGTCATTTTCACTTTTTCTTCAGGAAGGGAGCCTCACTGTGCCAGCTCTTGGTGAGTTTTTGGATGCATGGCTGCTAGAGCTATTTCCTTTTGGCCTCAAGTATTTTCTCATGACGCGGCTCTCTGGCAGGCAGGAAGCAAGATGAGGAGAGGAGAGGAGAGGGGGAACGGAATATCTTCGTATTTAAGTTTGAACGGAAACCAGGTGTCTTGAAGTGAGCCGGCTGCACGGGACAATGTATTGTAGCTGCTCCCTCAGTGACGTGCCACATTCCAAGTTTAAAACAAATTTGCACTTTGTCAGGAAGGAAACCCCAGATAGCTGAAGGAATTTCTTGCCCTCTCTCCTGCAAACACCCCCCCTCCTACCTCCCTCCCTACACCCCAGGCTTTATTCTACTCTCCATATTATGTTTTTTTTCTCCAGCCCCCATCCCTCCCTCCCCTCTTCCTCCGCTCTTCCATACTCTCTCTCCTCTTCTTCCGTAATCTCTTTATCTCTCTCCCTCCCATCTCCCCCCTTTCTTTCTCCTCTTCCTAAATATCTCTCCTTCTCCTCTTCCTAAATCTCCCTCTCCTCCTCCTCGTACTAAATCTCTCTCTCCTTCTCCTTTTCCTTAATCCCTCTCCCCCCTACCATCCCATAGTTCAGCTGATGCTCAGTGGAATCTGCCAGAAGGATTTGGCAATCGTATGTCCAACAGGCTACTGTTTTTTGTAAATCATAAACCTGCATATAAACAACTCAATTTCACCTATAAATAAACATTACAATTATCTTGCTAGTCAGTGTGGTCTGTGGTGCATGATATCAGGGGTTTATGGTGAATTTTGATGGTTACACTGGATAAGTTCTGCATTATGGCCACCCACAAAACAGTCTGTCTGTCTGTCCAGCCATCTTCCTTTCTATCTGCCTGCCCGTCCCTCAGTGTCTGTCTCACACACACACACACCCACGCACACACACACACACACACACACACACACACACACACACACACACACACACACACACACACACACACACACACACTAAAGCGTAAAACCATAACCCACAAACACCATCAAAGTCCACACACACCATCCCCGGCATCATGCTCTAAATATTTCTCCAGCCCTCCAACTATCAGCCACAAAGCATTAACTTACTCAACCCTCCATCTCTCTGCCACAGAGCGTCGGCCCAGGATCTGTTGTCCTCTGCTGAGGCAGGGTGGTCATTACAGTAGTAACAGTAGGAGTGTGGGGGGGGAACTGGACCACCTGTTATTCAATCTGCTAATCAGCTGAGAGCCTATAGCAGACAGCTGACCCGCTTCCCATGCGGGGGCCGTCTGCAAACAATTTTCATTCTTTTCGCTCCGGGCTTGACTTCTTAAACCACGTCGTTAATAAAGTGAAAGAAAATACGCCGACCTCAAAGACACCCAGACAAATAACAATGTGGGCTGTGTTTTCCAATTCTGCTACTATTTACAGAACTGAACTGATTTTTTTTTTTTATGTGAAATGCAAACCATTTTAATTATTTCAAGCACACTGTCACCATATGAATTCGGGTTGTGTGAATGAATAGTGTTTCACATTCGGCAATGCAGGTTTTGTTTTTTTTGCACTGCATTGCTTTCTCGCTTCGGAGTCGAGCAGTTATTTTCCCACACATTATGGGGTGAAGGAAAGATTCTTCTTGGCGTTCTGCTCAGTGGCACGGAGAGAGGGCGGAAAATAAAAAATATCCACCCCTATTGCTCCAATTTGTCTTTGAAATTAAGGCCTGTGCATTGAGGCGACACACCCAGGCTGCAATATGCCCTGACAGGCTCACAGAGGCAGAGGAGAGCAGAGCGGAGCAGAGCAGAGAGAGAGCGAGAGAGAGACGAGAGAGAGAGAGACATAGCGAGATAGAGAGACAGAGCAAGAGAGAGAGACAGAGAGAAAGAGGGGTATAGGAGATGGGTAGGGCTTGTTAGGAGATGAGATAAATGTTCCACTAGAAGCAGATTTTCATGGTTTTCATGTTAAATATAACGTCACGGTCAAACCTCAACTGTATGCAGCAAAGTTTTGTTTTTGGAGATCTGTAACAACTATGTCCAAGCAAGGACACAAGTCAGGCATTCATGAGAACATGTACATGATCAAACACATACACATTGAAATGGTATAGAAAAGTCTCATCACAACTTGTTTTAATTTGCCCAATATGATATAAAGTAACTATCAACTTTATTGATTTCCAACAAGTGATTAAAACTCAGGTTAGACAACATATGAACCATAGAGCTATTCCTACCCCTCTTTTCCTGATTCTCCATGCCCCCCTCTTTTTTCTCTTTCTCTCTCTCTCTCTCTCTCTCTCTCTCTACTGTCTCTCTGTCTCACTGTAGCTCTTTGTGTGTCTCACTCACATCAACAACAATTAAGTAACTATTTATCACCACCCTCTCTCCCCTTCCTCATCTCTTCCTTTCTCTCTCTTGGTCATAATGCCCTGTGATGTCTTGCCAGGCTGTTGGATTAATTAAGTTTGTGGGTGAGTCGTTTTGACCTGCTGACCATTGGCACAACCAATAAAAGGAGGTGTCTATCATTGTGTGTGTGTGTGTGTGTGCGTATACATACACAGAAACATTTGTGTGTGTGTGTGTGTGTGTGTGTGCGTACACAGAAACATTTGTGTGTGTGTGTATGTACAGCTCCCTGCCACGTCTCTTCCCAGACCCCCCCCCCCCCCCCCCCCCCCATCACCCCTCTGGGTGACTGTAATTATCAGGCACTCAAAGGAGGAGGGCTGCTTTAGAGTCCTGGAGATGAGCCCTCTCTGAGGGGCCAGGTTAACCACTCTCACTTTAGTCTCTCTCTCTTTCATTTTCTCAGTTTCTCTCATTCCAAATGTCTTGCTCTGCCTCTCTCTCTACCCTTTGAACCCACTACCTGTAACCCATGTTATCACTTCATTCCCTCTCTCTCTCTCTCTCTCTCTTATTCTGAATATGATTTGACAAATTCGTAATTTGTCTCTGTGATTCCGTCATTCTGCCACAACCTAAAAACTACTTTAGTTTGCGGTAGCAAATGAGCCTCACTCTCTTCTCTGACTTATTGTGGAATCTCTCTCTCTCTTTCCCTCTCACCTTCAAGTGTTTTGTGAATGCATTCCACTGTCCGTTTGACTTGAGTCCCTGAGGGGAGCAGAGAGAATGCCTGACTCCAGTAGAGTCCTTCACCCGACTCAGAGTCACAACAACCTCAGAGGACCATTGAACTTCAAAAAACCTGTGATGAGGGCGGCTGGGTAGCGCATGATTTTTACCCAGTAAAAATCATGCTTTTCTCTTGTGAAATAATGAGTTATTAATCAAGGTAAGTTAATAATGGAAAATAAAAATAATTATAAGTTCTGCTTTACTGCAATATCCCTCTGTTTTTAGGGGTTGGGAACCACTGAGTTGCACCGGCTACTTTTCTACAGTATATCTTCGACACAGCGTTACTATCCCAGCATAGCATACTATCATAAGAGATCATCAGCTGTTTTGGATTATGTAAAATTATGTTTACAATTTTTATATTTTATTTTGGGAACCTTGTACCTGTGCCAACATCACTCAATCTAGTAGTATGTTACGTTGCTTTGTAAAAAACGAGAAAGAAAACATGATCATTTAATGCAGCCTGTGTTATCTCTGTCTGTCAGTGGAATTCCACTCTCTTTTCACCAGAGCTGTTGAGTTGTCCTCGGTTTTGTCTCTGCACCAAGTTCCAACGTGCCAAGAAGGGGGGGGGGGGGGGTAGTCTTTTCCCTTTCAAGTCATCCATATATGTACATTGTAGCATTTTAAAATACATAATTACATGTTGTACAAGACAACATAGCCAGGGGTGGATTTCTGAAGCTCCTTTGATACCTGTAGTTAAAGCATAACATTTCTGACAGTGTCAAAGAAATGAAGAGGAGGGGGAGGTGGACAGAATGAGAGAGAGAGAGAGAGAGAGAGAGAGAGAGAGAGAGAGAGAGAGAGAGAGAGACACATACTATTAGGGCTGCACGATTCTTGCTAAAATGTGAATCACGATTTTTCTCTCTAAGAATTGAGATCATGATTCTCTCACACAATTCTTATTTTTCGTCATCATTTAAAAGAGTGAAGTAAAAAGTAAAAAAGAAAAGTAAAAAAAGAAAAAAATGTATATGTAAAAACATTATGTAAAAGAAATCGTCATCATTTAGAAATGAGATTGCATAGGTCTATGAATCGAGATCGCAATTTATTTTCGATTAATCGTGCAGCCCTACATTATATTTCTCTTTTCATTACTATATCTTTCCACACATTGTAGTAACGTCACCAGTCACCCATGTAAGTGCCATGATAACATTCTACATACAGTACAATACAATACCTATCTGCAGATCTAAAAAGGCTTCATAGGCTATAATTACAGTCCCTTTAGGCTGATAGTGAAATCGTTTTCGGTTGATGAAGCACTCGGGTCTCGTCACGCTGGCTCATCTTCAGACCAACAGACTTGTAGGATTCCTTAGTTAACTGAGAAGACACTAGAATTAGATCTATGCTATTTTCACATTATCATCAGATCATACTCATTATAGCATAGACTGGACACTTAACAATGAATATTAAAATAGCATAGATCAGAGTCTGCAGACATTCTCTCTCTATATAAAGGAAAGTATTCAATTATTTGTGACCAAGATGTCTGTGAATACTTTGAATAGCCACATGAAGATGAGACATTCTACAGAATCTCTGTTTATACCATTACAGAGCAGCCTCAAAACAGCTGAATAAAAACAGCTGAATCTAAGCAAATAGTGTTTGAAATACTATACCTCACACAGCCTACTCTGTAATTAGGACTTAAAAGGGTATGATGCTGAAGAGCAGAGTGGGTGAAATAGTATTTTAAACAAAGCTAAAAACTAAATAAAAAATATTTTCACAAGCTTATCTTACAAGTGACTTGTCTTATCCAGTTTCAGGCAGTTTAAGTGTCTGAAAATATCAAATGAGGTCAAACATGTGAAACAACACTTAAACATATCTTAGCCTAAGTATACTTAGAGGGGTTATAAACAAATCTACTTAGAGGGGTTATAATCAAATCTACTTAGAGGGGTTATAATCAAATCTACTTAGAGGGGTTATAATCAAGTGTACTTAGAGGGGTTATAATCAAGTCTACTTAGAGGATTTATAATCACATCTACTTAGAGGGGGTTATAATCAAGTCTACTTAGAGAGGCGTTATAATCAAGTGTACTTAGAGGGGTTATAATCACAACTACTTAGGGGGTTATAATCAAGTCTACTTAGAGGGGTTATAATCAAGTGTACTTAGAGGGGTTATAATCAAGTGTACGTAGAGGGATTATAATCACATCTACTTAGAGGGGTTATAATCACATCTACTTAGAGGGGTTATAATCAAGTATACTTAGAGGGGTTATAATCACATCTACTTAGAGGGGTTATAATCACATCTACTTAGAGGGGTTATAATCACATCTACTTAGAGGGGTTATAATCACATCTACTTAGAGGGGTTATAATCACATCTACTTAGATGGGTTATAATCACATCTACTTAGAGGGGTTATATAATCAAGTCTACTTAGAGGGGTTATAATCAAGTCTACTTAGAGGGGTTATAATCAAGTCTACTACTTAGAGAGGCGTTATAATCACATCTACTTAGAGCGGTTCTAATCAAGTCTACTTAGGGTTAAAATCAAGTATACTTAGAGGGGTTATAATCAAGTCTACTTAGAGGGCTTATAATCACATCTACTTAGAGGGGTTACAATCAAGTCTACTTAGGGTTATAATCAAGTCTACTTAGAGGGGTTATAATCAAGTCTACTTAGAGGGGTTATAATCAAGTCTACTTAGAGGGGTTATAATCAAGTATACTTAGAGGGGTTATAATCAAGTCTACTTAGAGGGGTTATAATCAAGTGTACTTAGAGGGGGTTATAATCAAATCTACTTAGAGGGGTTATAATCAAGTGTACTTAGAGGGGTTATAATCAAGTCTACTTAGAGGATTTATAATCACATCTACTCAGAGGGGGTTATAATCAAGTCTACTTAGAGAGGCGTTATAATCAAGTGTACTTAGAGGGGTTATAATCACAACTACTTAGGGGGTTATAAACAAATCTACTTAGAGGGGTTATAATCAAATCTACTTAGAGGGGTTATAATCAAATCTACTTAGAGGGGTTATAATCAAGTGTACTTAGAGGGGTTATAATCAAGTCTACTTAGAGGATTTATAATCACATCTACTTAGAGGGGGTTATAATCAAGTCTACTTAGAGAGGCGTTATAATCAAGTGTACTTAGAGGGGTTATAATCACAACTACTTAGGGGGTTATAATCAAGTCTACTTAGAGGGGTTATAATCAAGTATACTTAGAGGGGTTATAATCAAGTGTACGTAGAGGGGTTATAATCACATCTACTTAGAGGGGTTATAATCACATCTACTTAGAGGGGTTATAATCACATCTACTTAGAGGGGTTATAATCACATCTACTTAGATGGGTTATAATCACATCTACTTAGAGGGGTTATAATCAAGTATACTTAGAGAGGCGTTATAATCAAGTGTACTTAGAGGGGTTATAATCACAACTACTTAGGGGGTTATAATCATGTCTACTTAGAGGGGTTATAATCAAGTATACTTAGAGGGGTTATAATCAAGTGTACGTAGAGGGGTTATAATCACATCTACTTAGAGGGGTTATAATCACATCTACTTAGAGGGGTTATAATCAAGTCTACTTAGAGGGGTTATAATCACATCTACTTAGAGGGGTTATAATCACATCTACTTAGAGGGGTTATAATCACATCTACTTAGAGGGGTTATAATCACATCTACTTAGAGGGGTTATAATCACATCTACTTAGAGGGGTTATAATCACATCTACTTAGAGGGGTTATAATCACATCTACTTAGAGGGGTTATAATCACATCTACTTAGATGGGTTTACTTATAATCACATCTACTTAGAGGGGTTATAATCACATCTACTTAGAGGGGTTATAATCACATCTACTTAGAGGGGTTATAATCACATCTACTTAGAGGGGTTATAATCACATCTACTTAGAGGGGTTATAATCACATCTACTTAGAGGGGTTATAATCACATCTACTTAGATGGGTTATAATCACATCTACTTAGAGGGGTTATATAATCAAGTCTACTTAGAGGGGTTATAATCAAGTCTACTTAGAGGGGTTATAATCAAGTCTACTACTTAGAGAGGCGTTATAATCACATCTACTTAGAGCGGTTCTAATCAAGTCTACTTAGGGTTAAAATCAAGTATACTTAGAGGGGTTATAATCAAGTCTACTTAGAGGGCTTATAATCACATCTACTTAGAGGGGTTATAATCAAGTATACTTAGAGGGGTTATAATCAAGTCTACTTAGAGGGGTTATAATCAAGTCTACTTAGAGGGGTTATAATCACATCTACTTAGAGGGGTTATAATCACATCTACTTAGAGGGTTATAATCACATCTACTTAGAGGGGTTATAATCAAGTCTACTTAGAGGGGTTATAATCAAGTCTACTTAGAGGGTAATGAATGAATGAATGAATGAAAAAGTTTATTTTTGGACATGTTATTCTCCATATTTCTCCAAACAACTCACGATATCTTGTTCCGTCGAACCAAACAATCATAGCAACAAATTAAAAAAACATTAAAAGAAAAACATTAAAAAAAGAAAAAATAAGGAATTATAAACAAAAGGTCAAGAACAATGTGTTTGGTTAGCAGACATGTCCAAACAAGGAGTAGAGGGAAGCTAAGCTTATTGATCCCTACCCCCTTACATTTATCTTTGTTCTTCCATTAATTTTACTAGATATCACATAATTTAGTGTATTACAATATAGAATATACTTTTTACTTATATTAAAAGATTACAAGAAAAAAAAACTTGATTCACTTGACAGCAGTGAATATAGTACAGCACTACATACACAATATAACATAACTTTGTTTATCCTCAATACTCATTTCTGTATTTTTCCAATGTGTCTTTTTTTAGCTGCTTTTTATATTGTGCCACATGTTTACTCTGTTTGATGTATTTGTTATAATCAAGTATACTTAGAGGGGTTATAATCAAGTATACTTAGAGGGGTTATAATCAAGTCTACTTAGAGGGCTTATAATCACATCTACTTAGAGGGGTTATAATCAAGTCTACTTAGAGGGGTTATAATCAAGTCTACTTAGAGGGGGTTATAATCAAGTGTACTTAGAGGGGTTATAATCAAGTGTACTTAGAGGGTTTATAATCACATCTACTTAGAGGGGTTATAATCAAGTCTACTTAGAGAGGCGTTATAATCAAGTGTACTTAGAGGGGTTATAATCACAACTACTTAGGGGGTTATAATCAAGTCTACTTAGAGGGGTTATAATCAAGTCTACTTAGAGGGGTTATAATCACATCTACTTAGAGGGGTTATAATCACATCTACTTAGAGGGGTTATAATCAAGTATACTTAGAGGGGTTATAATCACATCTACTTAGAGGGGTTATAATCACATCTACTTAGAGGGGTTATAATCACATCTACTTAGAGGGGTTATAATCACATCTACTTAGATGGGTTATAATCACATCTACTTAGAGGGGTTATAATCACATCTACTTAGAGGGGTTATAATCAAGTCTACTACTTAGAGAGGCGTTATAATCACATCTACTTAGAGCGGTTCTAATCAAGTCTACTTAGGGTTATAATCAAGTCTACTTAGAGGGGTTATAATCAAGTCTACTTAGAGGGTTATAATCAAGTATACTTAGAGGGGTTATAATCAAGTATACTTAGAGGGGTTATAATCAAGTATACTTAGAGGGGTTATAATCAAGTCTACTTAGAGGGGTTATAATCAAGTATACTTAGAGGGCTTATAATCAAGTCTACTTAGAGGGGTTACAATCAAGTCTACTTAGAGGGGGTTATAATCAAGTGTACTTAGAGGGTTTATAATCACGTCTACTTAGAGGGGTTATAATCAAGTCTACTTAGAGATGCGTTATAATCAAGTGTACTTAGAGGGGTTATAATCACATCTACTTAGATGGGTTATAATCACATCTACTTAGAGGGGTTATAATCACATCTACTTAGAGGGTTATAATCACATCTACTTAGAGGGGTTATAATCAAGTCTACTTAGAGGGGTTATACTCAAGTCTACTTGGAGGGTAATGAATGAATGAATGAATGAATGAATGAATGAATGAATGAATGAAAAAGTTTATTTTTGGACATGTTATTCTCCATATTTCTCCAAACAACTCACGATATCTTGTTCCGTCGAACCAAACAATCATAGCAACAAATAAAAAAAAACATTAAAAGAAAAACATTAAAAAAAGAAAAAATAAGGAAATTTAAACAAAAGGTCAAGAACAATGTGTTTGGTTAGCAGACATGTCCAAAAAAGGAGTAGAGGTGTTATGGTTTGTAACCGACCCCAATCGCACAACACAAGACAGGTATGAGAGTGAGCCAAAACAGGGCATTTATTCATTACATAACAAAAGGCGGCACTGTCCCTTTAAGGGAGAACACAAAAACACTGGAGTCAAAGAATATAGGGAAAATGCGGCACTGTGCCTTTAAGAGGCGAGCAGGCTAAGGGGCTAAGGGACAGGGCAAAAAGTCAAGGACCAGGACCAGGGGGCACTGGAGAGGGGGACAGGGACAGAGGCCCGGAGAGGCGGGCTGGAGACAGGGACAGAGAACAGGGTTAAGGCCTTGGACAGGGCGAGGGCCAGAGCTGCTTACAGGGATGGCAGGGTTCCGACGGCGGAGGCCTGGCACGGAGATCCTCCTCGGAAGCTGCAGACGGGCAGCGCAGAACACCGGGGTCCCAGAGGACCGGGGCGAAGAGACGCATCCTCCCGTGGAATAGGAAGCGATGCGCGCCGGCTTGGCGTCTGGAGTGGGAGCGCGCCGGGTTGACGTCTGGTCTGGAGTGGGAGCACGCCGGCTTGACGTCTGGAGTGGGAACACCACTCCAGGCCTGGCACGGAGATCCCCCCTCGGATGCTGCAGACGGGCAGCGCGGAACACCGGGGTCCCAGGGGACCGGGGGGAAGAGACGCATCCTCCCGTGGAATAGGAAGCGATGCGCACCGGCTTGACGTCTGGAGTGGGAGCGCGCCGGTTTTTAAAGGTATTTAAAGCCCTCTGGGGCGCTAATCATAACCTATGACAGCTGTGAAAGGTAGTCCAAGGGTGGGGGCCGGTGAAGAGCAGAGGAGAGTAAAACATCGCAAGGGTGGGGGCTGTTGAGGAGAGTAGACAGGGAAAGTCCAAAGGTGGGGGCTGGTGAGGTGAGGAGACAGGGAATTAAAGGTCCAGGGAAACGGCGAATCCTCACAAGAGGGAAGCTAAGCTTATTGATCCCTACCCCCTTACATTTATCTTTGTTCTTCCATTAATTTTCCTAGATATCACATAATTTAGTGTATTACAATATAGAATATACTTTTTACTTATATTAAAAGATTACAAGAAAAAAAAACTTGATTCACTTGACAGCAGTGAATATAGTACACTCACTACATACACAATATAACATAACTTTGTTTATCCTCAATACTAATTTCTGTATTTTTCCAATGTGTATTTTTTTAGCTGCTTTTTAAATTGTGCCACATGTTTACTCTGTTTGATGTATTTGTTATAATCAAGTATACTTAGAGGGGTTATAATCAAGTATACTTAGAGGGGTTATAATCAAGTCTACTTAGAGGGCTTATAATCACATCTACTTAGAGGGGTTATAATCAAGTCTACTATTTAGAGAGGCGTTATAATCACATCTATTTAGAGCGGTTCTAATCAAGTATACTTAGAGGCCGCAGTACGTCAGACTAAAGGACAGTCAGTCTGACGTACTGGTGAGCAACACCGGCGCCCCCCAAGCAACTGTGCTGTCAGTCACCCTTCCTCTTCACCCTCTACACCTCAGACTTCTGCCGCAACTCAAGCGGGTGCCACCTGCAGAAGTTCTCAGACGACTCCTCCATCGTAAGCTACATCACCGACGATGATGAGGAGGAGTACAGAGCCCTGGTGGAGAGCTTCGTGGGGTGGAGCGACAGCAAGACCAGTAGCTGGTGGTGGACTTCCGGAGGGGCAAGAAGAGGCCCCCCCCGATTCCCATCACCATCCGAGGGGTGGAGGTGGAGGTGGTGGACTCATATAAGTTCCTTGGGGTACACCTGAACAATAAACTGGACTGGTCGGATAACACAGAGGCCCTCTACAGGAAGGGACAGAGCAGGCTGTTCTTCCTGAGGAGACTCAGGTCCTTCAACGTGTGCAACAGACTGCTGCAGTCATTTTACCAGTCTGTAGTGGCCAGCGTCCTCTTCTATGCTGTGGCATGCTGGGGAGGCTACATCAACTCAAGGGACACCAACAAGCTCAACAAGCTGGTGAGGAAGGCTAGCTCCGTGGTGGGAGTCGAGCTACCTAGACTAGAGGTGATGGCAGAGAGGGGGATGAGAAGGAAGCTGGCTGCCATCATGGAGAACCCCTACCACCCCCTCTACGACGAGCTAGTCAAGATGAGAAGCTCGTTCAGCCACAGACTCATACCCCCCCGACACTCAACTAACCGCCTCGGACAGTCCTTCATACCAGCGGCCATCAGGCTCCACAACAGTGGGCAGTGACTAGCGGCCTCCAGGCTCCACAACAGGGGGCAGCGACTGCTGCCAGACATTGACCTGGGACTTATAGGAACCCAAGGAGGACAATTTACACTGTCTTAGGCATACTGCACCTTATGTGGATACTGTGATACTGTGAATAATGGCGCACTTCTGCGACACTGCCTCGGACAGGAGGGGCAACGGATTTATGCTACGCTTACATTAGCCGACGATCAGTACTCTACTGCTACCGAGGCTCTGAAGTCGCATTTTAGCTCGGGAAGAAGCCGTCGGATGTACCGGTTTGAGTTCCGCCAGAGAGCACAGAGGTCTGGTGAGACTGTTTCGCAATATGTGTCTGCCCTGCGGGAGCTAGCCAAGCATTGTGATTTTAGGAACTTGGAGGATGGACTCATAGTCGACCAGCTGATTGAAAGAACATTGTGTGCTCAACTGAGGGAGAGACTGTTATTAGAGCCGGACGCCATGACACTAGCTGATGCAGTAGTGATTGGGAAACAGTTGGAGACAGCTATCTCTGAGGCGCGCAAGTTTTCCCGCGCGGTGCATGAGCCTGTGACGTCACCTCCACCCGGAGTTCAGAACGTGGCCCAGGAGGCAGCTGGCGCAGACGGTGACAACTTCGATGTGCAGAGAGTGGCAGACAGGGCGCCGAGGGAGAGGGAGAATGGACAAAGGCGTTGTGGTAACTGTGGCTCCCCTAAGCATGCAACCAGGGACCTGTCCTGCCCTGCTCTAGGCAAGCGCTGCCGTAACTGCAACAGGGTTAATCATTTTGCGCGCTGGTGTCGCTCTCCTCCTGATCACGCACAGTCTGGGGCTGTTCCCATCAATACAGTACAAAGCCCACAGGCCTCATTCAGTCATTGCACATGTCGTGTGGGTGGGGCCTCCATACCACTCCTCGTGGACACAGGGGCTAAAGTGTCGCTCCTGAATAAGTTCACTTATGACCGGCTCTTCAGTCACGTGCCGTTGACTACAGCAGCAAACGCCCTGTCGGGGTATGGCCACGCCCCGATCACCACTTTAGGGGTAGCCTGCCTACCTGTGGAGTACAAAAAGAGACACATCCCTGACACCGAGTTCTACATCACACGGAGAGGGGCTAACATCATGGGGCTAGACCTGTTTCATGCTCTGGACTTCACATTGACCGACGCTGGGGGTCTACGCATCCTGCAGGTCACCGCGTCCTGGCCTGACCATCACCCGACACTGTTCGAAGGCCTGGGCTGTATGACTGGATTTGTGCACCAGCCCTCGGTGGACACGTCTGTCCGACCCGTCATTCAGCCGCTGCGGCGCATTCCCTTGGCCCTCCGTGATGCGGTGGAGGAGGAGATTCGTCATCTGGTGAAGGAGGACGTCATAGAACCGATCAACGCCTCTCCCTGGGTGTCCAACCTGGTGATAGCCAAGAAACGGGGGGGGCGCGGACTGCGTCTATGCGTCGATCTGACAGACGTAAACAAAGCCATCATCCCTGACAAGTATCCCCTCCCCACAGCGGAGGAGCTGACTAGCCATTTCCATGGCTCCACGATTTTCAGTAAAATGGATTTACGTCACGGCTACCTGCAGGTTCCCCTGGCACCGGGCAGTATGGACCTCACAGCGTTTGTCACACATGTGGGGGTTTTCAGGTACAAGCGCATGGCTTTTGGCCTGTCATCAGCCCCAAGCTGTTTTCAGAAAATAATGTCGCTCATTTTGGCTGGCATCCAGGGGGTCAGCATCTACTTGGATGATGTGGTGGTGCATGCGCCCGCCGCTGCACTCCACGACGCTCGCCTGGAGCAGGTCTTCCAGCGCTTCAAGCAAAACGGGGTCACACTCAACGCGGAGAAGTGTACATTTGGAGCTACTGAGGTCGAGTTCCTGGGGTTCAGGCTCTCCAGGGAGGGTATCACCCCGATCATGTCCCACACCGAAGCAATCCTGTCCCTGCCGGACCCGCAGTCGCCGTCCAAGCTGTCTTCTTTTCTGGGCATGGCTGCCTACTACCTCCGGTTCATGCCACACTATTCTGACTCGACGGCCCCTCTGCGCTGTTACGCAAGGATGCGGTATGGGACTGGACCCCGGCCTGCCGGGAGGCTGTGCGCGTCATCAAACGGCAGCTCACGTCCCCGCCAATACTGGCGCATTTCAGCCTGACCGCGCCCACCTTGGTCACCTGTGACGCCTCTGGGGTGGCGCTCGGCGCCGTGCTATCCCAGGTTTATGGAGGGGTAGAGCGTCCAGTGGCTTTTGCCTCTCGGGCCCTCACACCAGCCGAGCAGAAATACTCGGTGGGGGAAAGGGAGGCCCTCGCCTGTCTGTGGGCCTGCGAACGCTGGCATGTCTACCTGTATGGCAGGGCGTTCACCATTTGCACAGATCATCAGTCTCTGACAGCGCTGCTGGCGACCCGAGGGGCGGGGCACAAGCCTATGAGGCTACTGAGGTGGGCTGAATCAGTACAACTTCGGACTCGAGTTTATGCCGGGGCGCTCTAACACGGTAGCTGACCTTCTTTCAAGAGCCGTCTCTACGACAAAAGAGGCGGGTGAGGCGAGTCCTGAACAGGAGGACGACGTGGACTGGGTCCACATGCTGCATGGACCGCTCAGCGCAGTAGTCACGCTGGCTGAGCTGCAGCAGGCTGCGGCTGAAGATGAGACATTTACAAATCTCCGTGCCTATATCCAGGACGGCTGGCCAGCCACGGTGGAGGACAGACTGCTCCCCTACCGCCGAGTCCGCGACGAGCTCTCCTGCTGGGGGGAGGTGTGCCTCGCCCGCGGTCACCGCGCTATTATACCAGAGGCGCTGAGGGCCAGGGTATTGCACATGGCGCATGACGGCCACCTGGGGGTGGTTAAGTTGAAACAACGCTGAAGAGACACAGTGTGGTGGCCTCACATAGACGGCGACGTAGAGGAGCTGGTGCGCAACTGTACCTGCTGCCTGCTGAGTGGGAAAACGGGCCAGCCGGCTACAGCACCCCTCACCCCGACCCCGTGGCCGTCCGCGCCGTGGGAGCACATTCAGGTTGACCTATGCGGAGAGCTTCATGGGGCCCCGGCACATGCCCGCTACCTGATGGTCGTGCACGACCTACACTCGAAGTGGCCAGAGGCCATCGAACTCAGCTCCATCACCACACAGAGCATCACCGACAACCTCGTCAAGCTGTTTGGGCGCTGGGGCCTGCCCAGTGTCGTCACCACAGACAATGGGCCTCAATTCATCTCGGCAGAGTTCTCTGAGTTCCTGTCACTGAGGTCCATCAGGCACATCAGGATGTCGGTCTACCATCCTGAAAGTAACGGCGGCGTTGAACGCCTAAACAAATCTCTGAAGAATGGAATCAGAGCCTGCCTGGAGGAGGGGAAAACCTTCAGCGCTGCACTCACCCAAACTCTCCTGACCATCCGGGCATCCAAGCACTCCACCACAGGGGTCTCTCCGGCTCTGCTCATGATTGGGCGAGAAATGAAACAACCACTAGACTGCTTGAGAGCTGAACCGGCCCCTGCATGCGAGAGCCCTGGGCTCGAGAAGGCCAGAGATCAGGTCCAAAGGCTCAGATGAAACGGAGGTATGATGCCTCTCACAGAGTACAGACTCCCACTATGTCAGCAGGGGATTGGGTCAGGATTAAACACGCCAACCGCAAGAACAAGCTGAGCTCATACTGGTCAGCACCCCTCCGAGTGACCCGTCAACTGGGTCCGGCCACCTACAGACTAGATGATGGTTCTCGCTGGCACTCAAACCGCCTGCATAAGGTGGGTGCCCCGACACTGCCTGCATCATCCATGAGCCAAGCTGCAACCCGCAGTTGGCAGCCCCGCTGGGAAGCAACCAGGGTGGGAGGTAACCCACCACAACCACCAGACCCTGCTCCCCAGCCTGCTCGCCCTCAGAGGGTGAGGGCTCCACCCGCTTGGCATGGGGACTATGTTACTGGGTAAATGCCACGGGTTGGTGGACTGAAGTGTTCAGTTTCTGTTCATGGACTGGAATGTTCTATTGCTGTTGCAAGAGGGAAGGGGGGGGGAAATGTTATGTCCTGTTATGCTACGTATAGGTTGTGACATACTAGCAGTTACATTGTAGGCTACTGTGCCTTTAATAGACGGGCGTGGTTAGCGCTCGAGGTAGGGCTGGTGTTGGTAACCTAAGAGTCAGTCGAATAAAGTAATGAAACCACACGGTCGTGTGTTCATTGTCTCAACATAATAGTAAATTATAACAGTACCTTATGCATACTGCACCTTATGTGACACTGTGAATACTGTGAATATTTTTTCAGCTAGTTAGATAGTAAATTATATTGACCTATTTGTTTACACTGCTTGTGTTGTTTTTACTACCTGTACCACCCCCCCCCCCTTCCCCCATGCTGCTATGATGCCTGAATTTCCCCAAGGGGATCAATAAAGGAATATCTTATCTTATCTTATAATCAAGTCTACTTAGAGTGGTTATAATCAAGTCTACTACTTAGAGAGGCGTTATAATCAAGTCTACTCAGAGGGGTTATAATCACATCTACATAGAGGGGTTATAAACACGTGTGCCTCTGCCCTTATCTCTCGCCTCCAGTATACTTATAAACTGGGCCCATGTGCTTTGTCATCTTTGTTTCTTTTGACATCTGGGCTGCAGCCAGGGCTGAGTGCCTCCCCACCCCCACCCTGCCTCCACATCCCCTCCCCTACCTCTGCTCCTGATTTAGCCCCGCCCACAAGTTACAGTGTTTGATCAAATGGACAGTTTACACAAGTAACAAGAAGGACGGTGAGGTGGTTTAATCATTTAATTACAAGAGGATGTAATGTATGCAACATTTAATGCTCTCATCTACTCTTGAATCACTCTTTCACTTTTGCCTAGAAATCTACACAAGTGAAACTGAAAGGCACTGGCCCAGGGGCCCTAAAGAGGCCCCTGAAATCAGACCAAGCAAGCCCCCCACTGCTCAAGGGTTGCTGGGTAACCACAAAAAGTCCCCAAACATTAGATTAGATTATATTACACAACCCCCCCCCCCCCACCACACACACACACACACACACAAACTTCATCTCTTACTGCTCAGTAGTGGAACTAAGGGACAATTATACCTGTTCGCCGTAAGGTTTGGAGACCCGTACCTTCAGCTCATACTGTTTGTAAAGGATGTGGTTTAGGGTCACAAGTTATTTTAATGCCCTGCCTCCTCACTGCCTCCTCTACTGTCTCCTTAAATATCTCCTGGGCAGAAGAGGGCAGTGTGCCCATTATTTTCCCAGCCCTGCTGAATGGGTTTTGGAAGTTGTGATTTGAGTTTAACAGACGGGTGACTAAACCAAGTTGTGATGCCATAAGGAATAATAGATCCAGTGGCTGATCTGTAGAACAATGAAATAATGAATAATAGATTCAGTGGCTGATCTGTAGAACAATAACAATCATTTGTATATAATGTGAAAACAAGGGGGAAGCTTACGCAGCCTTGAGGAGCTCCGGTACTAATAACCTGCATGTCAGAGAGAGCCGAGTGGGCTTTCACCTGCTGCTGTCTTACATGCATGGTACCGTCTGATTATATACGGTCTGTTTCAGCGTGTTTAACAGGGTCTGATGGAGTATAGTATTAAATGCTGAGCTAATAAACATTAGTCTAGCACAGCGGTTCCCAAACTTTTTTGGCTGTGCACCCCCTATCACCTCCCGACCTAGCTGACGCACCCCCCAATGGGTTTCTGTTAGAAAAAATTGTTGCTGGTCTCCGTGCACAGATTTTACTATGGATAGGGAATTTCTTTATTTAATTAAAATGTTCACGACAACATGGATGCATGTACTCTGCCAGCATGTTTAATATCCATAATACTAAAGGTTTGACTAAGATTTTTATGAAATGTTATTGTAAAAAAATATATATATATATATATATATATTTTTTTTAAATTTATTTACCACCATTAGCCTTTTCATGTCACGCACCACCTAGAGGGCGCTCGCGCACTACAAGGGGTGCGCGCACCACAGTTTGGGAACCACTGGTCTAGCATAAACTGTAGGATCAGGAGGTAAAATGGCTACTGGTCCCGGGGCTACATGGACCTCCAACCTGCCAGATTGCTGGGGTCTAGTCACTAATCTGATCACCGGTCAGCCCATACAGCCTTCCGCCATATTGTAGCATGTCCTCTGTGTGCCAGTGAGCTCTGTGGATGGAAGGGCCCTAGAGATGTCTGTGCCTGGGGGCCCTCAGATTTACAATCTGTCCCTGATTCAAGTCGTTTCTTTAGCGCGTCCCTTCCACACACACACACACACACACACACACGCGCGCGCACACACGCGCACACACACACACACACACACACACACACACACACACACACACACACACACACACACACACACACACACACACACACACACACACAGATAAGCGCATATATAGTACTCTGTTCAGTTCAGTTTAGTCCACAATAAAACACACATGTACTATGTGTGATAGTGGACATTTGTCCCTGACTGTACACTGATTTTTTAGTATATATATTTTTTTAGATGCATGAATGCCTAGTGAGAGAATGTACAGAATATGTTTTAAATTGTTTTTATATTAGCTTTAATGTCCTTCTATTTTTCTGTTTCTTTATGGCTTAAACATCTAGCCCAGGAACTACAACTGAAAACTAGCAACCCTGCTAATGTTGGCATTTGTATTAATTTATAAATGTATAACTGTTGATTGATATGCACTGTCCCTGATCAAATAAACTGAGTAAACTAAAACTAAACTAAATAATATAACTCATTTTCTAATTACAAAAAAAAGTAAATACTTCTAAATTTAATTAAGTATAAATAAAAGACTGAGAAGTACTCAAAAAGCTGTGATGCTAAAACAAGAACTAATCAGTTACAGTAACAACTAGAGTAAATGTAATTAGTTATAATCTGATACTGAGTTTTATTTCCTGCACTAGTCTCTTCTGCAGACATAATTCCCACACATCAACATCAAAGAATCTGGCTGCCAAGAGTTGAGACTGATTGCAGCTTGAGAGCATAGCTGCCACCATCGAAGACAACATAATGTATTGCCTGTTTTTATGTCTGCTGTCTGTCATCTTTCAGGGGTGTGGCTTTGTTGTTAATCCCACATATCTTAAAGAGGCCAAAGTATTTATTTCTTAATTATACAACTGAACAAATACTTTCAACAATAACCAAAGACCACAGTATGAACCAAGCCCAGCCCCATATCCAACCCAACCCCAATCAACTGTCTTGCACAACCCTGTTCCCACTTTCAGATATGTTTGCACCATTCATATACCAGCTCAGCCTTGTTCCCAATGTCAGCTCTGAGTTTGTAACCTTCATACCCCTGTTCAGACCCATCTAAACCCTGTTCCCACTGTCAGATCTGAGTTTGTAACCTTCATACCCCTGTTCAGCCCCATCTAAACCCTGATCCCACTGTCAGATCTGAGTTTGTAACCTTCATACCCCTGTTCAGACCCATCTAAACCCTGTTCCCACTGTCAGATCTGAGTTTGTAACCTTCATACCCCTGTTCAGACTCATCTAAACCCTGTTCCCACTGTCAGATCTGAGTTTGTAACCTTCATACCCCTGTTCAGACCCATCTAAACCCTGTTCCCACTGTCAGATCTGAGTTTGTAACCTTCATACCCCTGTTCAGACCCATCTAAACCCTGTTCCCACTGTCAGATCTGAGTTTGTAACCTTCATACCCCTGTTCAGACCCATCTAAACCCTGTTCCCTGAATTGGTTTCTTCAGTTATGGGTTGGGACCCAAAATGTGTCATACTGTGTGACACATGTGTGACATAATTCCAGCTGGCCACCACATACAGTAAATATAATACAATATATTTCTCATTTAGGTATTGGACTGAAAGATTAAAAAAAAAAAAAATGAAAACTGCTATAGTGTCACATCACAGCCATATATACATTCCCCTTCTATGTTTCCTTCTCCTCCTCCTCTTCCACCTCCTCCCACATCCTCTGTTTCTCTCTTGTCTGCTTTCCCAGACAGCCTTGTTAACATGTCTATCGCTCTCTGAGCCTGTGGCTAGTGGGGAAATAAACACATTTACTGCCTCCAGTTGCATTTACTGTCAATCATAGCTTTGCTTTGCACCACACTAGCTGTTCACTCTCATCAAGATAATACTCTTCATTCAGAACGTTTATTCTTTATCACCTATCTGTTTGTTGCTCTCCTGACGAGTTGTTTGGGTCTGGTGAAGGAAGCATAAAGCGACACATGGTTGCTGAATAGCTGGGAGCTTTTCTAGTTTGCATGGCAAAGTCTTTAGCTAGTCATTATACCTAATCTGTAAATAGTTGCATTTTGGAGGTAGTGTGGCCTAATTCAGAGTTGCTGTTCAGGTAAAAGCAGTTAATTAAAACATAATTCTGCTTGCAATAAAATGTAGGGGACACATTTTCTATTGTTTTGTGTCTGGACTATATTGTACAGTCTGAGCAAAGATCCCTTGTTTAGAGTCAAAAAGTAAATATCAAACAGATGAGCCAAGAACAGATTAAGAGTGAGTTACAGAAAGCTGCTTGGATACTACATATTCTGTTGTTCCCACTCAATTTTTTTTTTATATTATTCTAGATGTCTACAATAGCAGTGGTGGAATAAGTAGACAGTTTCTTTACGTAAGTAAACGTAGAAATACCAAGGTAAAATAGTACTCTGGTAAAAGTAAAAGTCCTCTCATTCAAGATAAGTAGAGTATTTGTATTTGTTAATGAATGTATACGTATCAAAAGTAAAAATACACAATTTGTATGTATTCCAGTGCTTGGGAGCATTCAATCCTTGATCCATTGACCTCTAAAGGTTATGTTAAAGTGGTATGTGGTTCAGTTATGCTGCTCCGATTAAAGATCATGTTAAAGTGGTATGTGGTTCAGTTATGCTGCTCTGATTAACCCATTCCGTGCCAACACGAGTATAGTCGGGTTAACTTGTTATTTCTTTTATTAGCGATATCCATTCATTTTTCATCCATCCAGCATGACGTTATCATTGGGAATGTGTCTGAGGTCGCAAAGGTCAAATACCGCCACCTATCGTCTCCCGGATGGTATTGCACATCATTGGATTGGATTGGCTGGGACTGTGCATCAAAAAAATTAATCCGGTCCAGGTTTTACTTCTCGGGCATGCAGCTGGATACTATTGCATTGAGTCCCCCCACTGGGAGCATCGTGGATCATTGTGTTTTGGACTATAAAGTTGGATCAATGGACGCGATCGATATTTGGAATGGCGATCAGGAATTGGATTAATCTTTTTGCATGACATCAGATGTGAGGTAAGGCCTTTATGCTACGAATCTTGGGGTAATCAGATGTTCCTATCACCGCCATCAGAGTGTGTGTGTGTGTGTGCGCGCGCGCGCGCGTGTGTGTGTGTGTGTGTGTGTGTGTGTGTGTGTGTGTGAGGTTTGCGCCGACCAAAGTACGGAGAAGCGATTTTTCAGACCCCGCTTCTCTTCGTACATGAGGACACATATACTATCGATAATCTATCATTTATTTGAAAACTATTCATAAATCAGCCGAAAAGTATTCCACTAAAAGGCTATTATCGTGTCTTTCTCTGGAATTACTAGAAATCTCCAAAACTATACTCGTATTCAAAACGGTATAAAACGGAAATGTACCAATGAAAAAACAATCCGTTTCGTACATGTTGACTGGAAGCAACTCATATTAGATCTATTGCTATTATATTTTATATGTTTTATGCACTCGCAAATAAGTCCTATTCTCCATTTAATATAGCGTTGGCACGGAAGGGCCATCAGCAGAGGGCACTGTTGGCCCGGAATGAGTTAAAGATCATGTTAAAGTGGTATGTGGTCCAGTTATACTGCTCTGATTAAAGATCTTAAAGTGGTATGTGGTTCAGTTATGCAGCATGCTGCTATGATTAAAGACCATGTTAATGTGGTATGTGGTATGTGATTGTGTCCTCTTGACATTGCCATGCAGGCTTCATATTTGAAAGTACATTATCTTCCTCAATTGTTGTCATGATTTCTATGCACAATATTTTTCTTCAAATCAACTGATGGGTTCAGATAAATACAGTGGAGTGAAAAAGTACAACACTTCCGTTAAAATGTAGTGGAGTAAATGTACAAAGTTCTCTAAAATGAAAATACAAATGAATTAAAAAGTAACATACATAAACATTTTGAAAATACTTTCTGCACAATAGCAAGTTGATAATACAGCTGTTGTTGGGTTCAAGCATGGTGAGAATCTAAGCTTGATGAAACACAGCAGAACATAATAAGAGCACTGCTATGCAAATCCTGTAACTGTATAGGTGAAACAGTTCCTGAGATACGGCCATTTGACAAATCGCCATATTGTCCAGATGGTGGCGCTATAGAGTGCAACCATATGTAGCCTGCTACACTTTGACACATTAATGTGCACTTTAAGTGTGGTTGCTCTAGCATTAAGTGTTTGGAAATGACGTCTCATGAGAATGAAAAATCTGTGGAAGATTCAAGATTCAAAATTCAAGATTCAAGAGGTTTATTTGTCACATACCAGGGCATACAGTGAAATGCGGGTGGCCATGCCCCCTTTGATTGTGCAATAATACTAATAATAAAATAGACATAATAATCAGGTAATAAAATAGACATAAAATACGCATGATAAAATAGACATGCTAAAGCTATGATGTAGGCATGGAATAACTATGATGAAGTTTGGCCTGATGGTGGCGCTATGGAGTATGACCAAATGGTCTGATGCACTGAAGGTTAGTTGATTTAACAATAACCATTATGCCTCACTACCTGTTTATGTGCATTTGCCCTCATCTTCATTTATGCATCATAGCTAAACGGTTTGCATTCTGTTGAAAATATGATAAAGGCATTCCAAAGATGCGTCATGTCAAATTTGATGAAGATTGGATTCACTTTGTAGAAGAAGCTAAACATAAAATTTGTCTTCATAAAACTTAAAAGATCTCAAAAACTACCATGACAGAAATTGTATCGAGTAGGTGAAACAGCAATTTTTTTTATCCTTGATAAAAAAATGATTATAGGGCATACATAGTTCAGGAGTTATTGACCAGAATGTAAAACTGCTTGTTATTGTAATTCTTGTGACCTGTAGTGCGGTGCATTGCAAGCCCAGCAAGCAGGTTCTGTTGCTCTGTGACCTACCATTTCTGAGATCTAGCCCCTTTCGTGACTGTGATGCACGCCAACAAGGTTTGGCCGAGTGAATCCAGTCCCTTGCTACTCAATAGGAAACCAACCTAGATTTACCATGAAGAACTGGTCCTACCCGAACCGTTCGTTATACAAGTATCACAGAGAAATGTCAAGGGTAGGCCTACTCACAGTTGCACGAGGGTCTTGGACAGAGAAACGCAATGGTTTGAAAGCTCGGCGTTGCTAATAAACATTTTAAATAATTTTTATAAACTGGTATAAATCTAGGTTGGTTTCCTATTGAGTAGCAAGGGACTGTGGATTCACTCGGCCAAACCTTGTTGGCGCTTGGCGTGCATCACAGTCACAAAGGGGGCTGCTATCTGAGATCCAGATACTTTTAGGGAGAAGAAGAAGAAGAAGAAGAAGAAGAAGAAGAAGAAGAAGAAGAAGAAGAAGAAGAAGAAGAAGAAGAAGAAGAAGAAGAAGAAGAAGAAGAAGAAGAACACCAAGAGGTATCCAGCAGCTTGTACCCCTAATGAAGTGGTATATTAGTCCCTGGCGCACCACCAACCTGTGGAGTTGGAGCCATTTTGTGTGATATAATGAGTTTGGGAACTTGGGGACGATCTCAGAGCCAGAAGACTGTCACACTAAATTTCACCTGAGTGACTTTACAAGATGAGAGCAGGATCCCCACCAGTTGGTAAAGGGTGACATCTTGTGGTTTAAAGGGAGAACAGCCTTTAGAGTGGTCCTGCTGTTGATTTACATGTATGTGTTTTAAACTATGGACATAGCCTTAAATAGTTTCCAGTGAGTTATGAATGCGTTAGTGATAGAATACAGTGTCTCCCCAGTCTGATAACAAGAGACCATGTTCAAACTAATAAAACATAGAACAATAAAACTACATGTGAGTGAGAGTTGATTTAATGGACAGGGAATAATAAAAACCGCACTTTTGCCAATAAGAAAGGTTCCCTTATGTTTCATGTTAATGTTGTAAATCACAAGTACAAGTACAAGTGTATCTATTTGACTCTACTCATCTTTGCCGGCCAGCTTCAACATTCTTACAAAATTACACCAAAGACCAGAATTGAAATTAGTATTTTTTTTGTATCCACTTTTTCTCCTTATTTTTAAATTTTTCTCCCATCCCAATTTCGCCTCGTCAATTCTCCCTTCAATTCTCCCCTCCCCTGTCTCGAACGTTGCTAGACTATGCCTCCCACTGGTCGGCTGCAGTGAGGACCAAGCCTTGCATCACGTGTCCCCTCCGGTACACGAGGAGGCAGCTGTCGCATCTTTTCACCTGAACAGCGCAATCTCTCAGTGGCGAGGAGTAACGCGTGGGAGGCTCACGCTGCCCCCGATACTTCCTGATTCTGCTGTACAGGCGCACCAACCGACCTGTAGGAGTCGCTGTCGACAACGTCCAATCCCCACCCACCGACTTTCCCACCCCTAACACTGCCAATTGTGTTAGTATGAACGACCAGCCAAGCCGGTAGCAACGGCGAGAGCTGGGCTCGATACCAGCATCTCCTGCGTTAGTGGCGAGCGCCTTGCCCACTGCGCCACTTAGCCGCCCGAAATTTGTCTTTTTGACATTTATCAATATGTCGTACTTGACAATGTCTACTATCACACATAGTACATGTGTGTTTTATTGTGGACTAAACTGAACTGAACAGAGTACTATATATGCGCTTATCTGTGTGTGTGTGTGTGTGTGTGTGTGTGTGTGTGTGTGTGTGTGTGTGTGTGTGTGTGTGTGTGTGTGTGTGTGTGTGTGTGTGTGTGTGTGTGTGTGTGTGTGTGTGTGTGTGTGTGTGTGTGTGTGTGTGTGTGTGTGTGTGTGTGTGTGTGCGTGCGTGCGTGCGTGCAAGTGTATACATGTGTACTAAACTAAACCTGGCTGCCTTCAACACCATCCAGCCTTCACTGCTAACGGAGAAGTTCTCCCTGATGCAGTTGGAGCACGGCTGGTGGCCTGGATCAAGGACTACCTCACTGACAGACCGCAGTACGTCAGACTACAGGACAGTCAGTCTGACGTACTGGTGAGCAACACCGGCGCCGCCCAAGGAACCGTGCTGTCACCATTCCTTTTCACCCTCTATACCTCAGACTTATGCCACAACTCAACCACAAGACTCATACCCCCGACACTCAACTAACCGCCTCGGCCAGTCCTTCATACCAGCGGCCATCAGGCTCCACAACAGTGGGCAGGGTCTGCTGCCAGACATCCAACTACTAGGAGGAACCTCCATCACTGAGTGTGTCTGACTCCCACCTAAAACAAAGGACAATACTTACCTTATGCATAGAATGTGTATTCTAGCATTTAGCATTTTTTTAAATTATATATTAGATTAGATTTAGATTATATATTGTAACTATATTTATTGTAGGGCAAATATAACTGAGAGGGCATACATACCCTCATCTTGCACCTTGTTGCCCATATGTGCATGTCCAGTATATTGTTATATTGTTTACACTGCCGTTTTATTCTATTTTTATTTGTACTTCTCCACTGTACTATAATTGTATTACCTGTACCATGTCTTCTACTACCTCCCCTCCCTCATGCTGCTATGATGCCTGAATTACCCCCAAGGGGATCAATAAAGGAATATCTTATCTTAAACTACACGACTACACTACACTACACTACACTACACTACACTACACTACACTACACTACACCAAAACACTTGACTCCACCTCCTTCCACTAACACCATGTGACCCAGAAGTCAGGGTGGGGCTGTGGGTGCACTTGTCGCTGAGGGTAAAGCTGCTGTAGCGGAATCCACACCAGGAGGCCAAGGTTTGAGAGGAGGAAGAGGTGTCCGGAGCCATGGTCTACCAGCACAAACTGGCTGAGAAGCTCACCATCCTCAATGAGAGGGGAAAAGGGGTGCTGATACGGATGAACTACATCAAGCAGGTGAGGGAGTAACTTTTACAATAGTGCCGACTGATGGCAGTAACAGAAAGTAGAAATAAGGAACTTCTTTGTGTGTCATGTGTTTAGTGTTCTGCCTCGGATATGTTCTCAAAACCTCCAAACGTCTCTGTTTTTATTATACTGGACATTATGGAAATGTCAGAATATGAACTTTAAATTAAATGCAAATCGTTTACTATTTTAACTGAGCTGGGACATCTGTATAAACAATGCTGGGATGATGGTGCGTACAATCTGCACAAATACCTACAGTACCATGGACGACCATGGGCATAAAGGCCAGAATATAAAAAAAGTGTATCAAAGTTAAAATGGTGCTAAATATACCACATCATTGGATAAACACACAATCAACACACTAAGATTACGTTTCCTGAATACAATGCTGACAATAAACCCTACAACCAAAGCTAATCTCCCTGTCTACTCCAAAGTAAACTACCCCCTGTTTTGCTGGGGATGAATTAAATTGCCGTTATGAGACAATATAACGATTAAGTATGAAATGTCCTGTTGATACAATACTATGTCCCCCACATCTCAGCCCAGTTCCCCACAGAAGAGGAAGTGCAGACAGGAAGTCAGTTGAAGGTGTCAGTCAGTCATGAACTGCAGTAGGCATACATGCAGTATAGTCTAAACTGAAAGTTTGCAAACAGGGTTGTCATGATGAGGGCTGGATGTAGAGTAGATGTTTTTATTTTAATTTTAATTTTTTTTAAAGCCTATATTATATTATACAATTCAGGAAATAAATGCACAATAAGTAAAACTCTCCTCATGGGAAAATGTCAAGTGAAAACTGTCTGTCTCTTATTCTCCCTCTCTCTCATTCTCTTTATCACATGTACACACAAACACACACGCACCATCGAATGTACCGGTGAATGGTTGCTATGGTACATTTTTACCAGCCTGCTGTTGCTGAACACAGAGTTGCTATCAAATGCACATCACAAAGGATGAATTGTGGTATTGATCAGCATTTCACATAAAGGGTTAAACAGTTTGTACAGCAACTACATTTAAGGGGATGAAAGCAGGAATTGAGTGATACCACTGTTTCACTGCCAATAAATACTGATTCTGATTGTGAACTTTAATCATCGGCTGATACAGAACACCAATCTGATCCATTACTGTTGTGAAAGGTTTAGATTTAGAGACTATTTGTTTGTGATCATTGGACCAAAATCTTTGCGATATAATTTTTCTCCATTAGAGAGATCTAACACTCTTCTGAATCACTTTGCTTTGATTCCTGACATACATATTGTACTCCTGGTATCAAAGTTTAGTATTGAGGAAATTCTCTGATAATCTGGTCCCAGACTGACACCAGTATTGGCAGGGCCAGCCCTGCAACAATTTTGTTGCCCTACAGTAGGTGAGATTTAAAAGTGTTTCCCAATAAGCAAACATGAAATGTGTGGTAACTACTATTTGTAGGGATAAAACTAAATCTATTCACTTAAAAGCCACCACCAGGAGATAACGAGAGGTGGAAAATATGTAATTTATTTTTTATGAATGATAGACCAAACCACATTAAAAAGCAACACCAGAATAACTTTGCAACCAAGCTAACATGCTAACGTTACACAAACATGGTAAAAGTAAAAGGCTTCATCACATTGTATCAAATCCAGGGCTTCCACTATAATCAGGAATATACAATGTAAATTAAATATATAGATAACCAGCTACGTTTTGTACATGAATTCAACATAACAAGCTAATCGCTAGCTTGTACAGTAGCTGCAGTGCTAGCAAGAATGCAGGTTATAGCTATATACAACGACAAATGTCTGTCCCATTGTACCAATCAATGGGATATATTGCATGTTGGCTATAACCTGCATTCTTTCAAATGTATAATGAATCAATAAAACAGATATTTAACAAATAAGAAATACAAATGCCACAGAAGGCATTAAATAATTATTATTTTCAATAATTTCACAATAATTGCATAATTGTGTTTGAATATCTGAGTAATTAAGTAATTATACATTTGTCCAAAATAGCTGGTTCAGATATGGTTAATCCAGCTGCCCTGTGATCAGATTAATCCATATTATTTATTTTTCCGACATCAAATGCGTAATCTTTTATCGTACAAATATTGTCATATTTATTTAAATTATGATTAATTAATTCCAAGGAGGCCTGTAGTCGAGTTGACATGAAGGAATCACTATGATTCCTCCCAAATAAAGCCAAATCCAAGTTTAGGGACGGTTGGGGAATCCCAAAATCTAAGATGGCCCTAAGAGCAATTTTTTTGTCTTAAGTCCGTTGGAGAATGAGACCCAATAATGTCAGCATGTTCTTTTTTTCTTTCCTCTCTATTATTATAATCTTTTATCTGGCAGCTGGTCACGGTGCCCCCTAGTCTAGTGGATGCAGACCTAAAGAATGGCCAATACCTAGGGCTAGCCCTGAGTACCATGCTGCATTCGTTTATGGACAGAGATGGGGACTTGGAAGTAGGAAACGTGTAATCTCCGACCTATGTGCATTCGAGCTACAAAGGCAGAATTTTTATTTTGGCAATTTCTTCTTATAATTTGTCTTGATGAACAAATGACACTGAGGCTTGAACTGGGGGTTGATAAACTAACTCCTAACTGCTCTCGATGAGCAGGTTGGCACCTGACATGGTTGCCTTAGTCATAGGCTTGTGAGTGAATAGGTGAATGTAAGGCAAGTGCTTTGGATACATGATACCATTTCTTATTTATAATTGAATGCAGCATCAGTATCAGTGCCTCCCAGTAGCCTAGTGAAACACTGTCAAAAAGGGCTTTAGTTTTTTAGATGGGCCTACTGGAGAAACGTGCCGTGGCTCCCTCCTCCCTCTCAATACGAGCTGAAACTGTTTGGGCTTGAGGGGGAGGCAGCTGTGAAGGAAGGGTGTGCTGCATTTACATTTACATTTTGTCATTTAGCTGACGCTTTTATTCAAAGCGACTTACAAGTTTTGTACAACAAGACAGCAGGAAGGGTACAACTCTATCAGCTGAGTAACAATGTTCATCAAAGTGTTGAGTGCTACAGTGTAGGTTAGTATATTAGGACATGTGCATGACAGTGAGGTTAGTTAGGGTTAGAGTTTTTATTTTATTATTTACAACACAAGACAAAATTAGAGCAACACAACATGCAGCACAATGATAATTTGATCTTCTTGATTATCTTGTTTTCATGATCGTAGGAGGCCAACATCTTAATTAAAATTGAAACTTGATTAATCGACCAGCCCTACCTACGAGTGCATGGGCTAACGGGGGGAAAGATCAATAACATTATCTTAACTTTATCAATAACTCTTTCTTCTCTCCTCCACCTCAGATATGTTCAGACCCAAAGCTGCGACCTTACTTCCTGACAGACAAGGTCATGGAGCCGGCCGTCAAATATATCAACAAGAAGTTCCCCAACATCAACTTCAGGGGCAACAGTGTAAATATACAGATGTTCCACTTTTTATAATGTCAGCTGCTACACTACAGCTGGCTCTCGCTGCACTTCTTTGTTGGAGAGGAATTATTTCACATTTCATTCTGAATACTTTGAGGTCATAAGGCACAATGAATAATACTGGTATATTTGTATATTCAGTACTACTTTACTATGGTAGAAATGATAGAACACAACTGTGCACAACACCATCCACAGCATTACACACACCACTCACAACAGCCACAACACTACACACACCACTCACAACAACATCCACAGCACTACACACACCACTCACAACAACAGCCACACCACTACACACCACTCACAACAACATCCACAGCACTACACACACCACTCACAACAACAGCCACAACACTACACACATCACTCACACCATCTACAGCACTACACACCACTCACAACAACATCCACAGCACTACACACACCACGAGTAACAACAACATCCACAGCATTACACATCACTCACACCATCTACAGCACTACACACCACTCACAACAACATCCACAGCACTACACACCACTCACAACAACATCCACAGCACTACACACACCACGAGTAACAACAACATCCACAGCATTACACATCACTCACACCATCTGCAGCACTACACACATCACTCACACCATCCACAGCCTTACATACACCACGAGTAACAACACCATCCACAGCCTTACATACACCACGAGTAACAACACCATCCACAGCCTTACATACACCACGAGTAACAACACCATCCACAGCATTACACACACCACTTCAAAATAGCAAGAGTGACCCCCCTGCACAAAAAAGGCAGCAAATTAGACCCAGGCAACTACCGCCGTGTTTCTATTCTTACCTCCATCTCAAAGGTTATGGAAAAATGTGTCTACGAACAGGTCAAAAAGTACCTTGTGGAAAAAAAGCTAATCTACGAATTCCAATCTGGCTTCAGAACATCCCATTCCACTGACACATGCCTTCTCTATTTGAACGACCACATCAAACAAGAGGTGGACGCGGGAAAATACTGCGGCATGGTCATGCTGCACATCCAAAAGGCTTACGACACTGTCAATCACTCCATTCTGATAGTTCATTGAGCTCGATGCAATCCTACCTGGAGGGGAGAGAATAGATGGTGGAGGTGAACAGTACACTGCCCACCCCCCCCCCTCCCAGTGAGCTGTGGTGTTCCACAAGGAAGCATACTAGGACTGTTACTGTTCCTAATGTATGCAAATTACATGTCATCAGCTTGCGACTGCAACTTGTTCCTGTTCGAGGACGACTCAGCCCTGCTGGTCTCTGACAAGAACAAGTTACAGGTTGAAAAAGCCCTCAGCTCTGAACTCGGCAGAATCTGCACCTGGCTCACTGATAACAAGCTATCATTACACATGGGTAAAACAGAGTCCATTCTCTTTGGATCAAATAGAAAACTCAGCAAGGCCAACGGCTTCTCTGTTACAGTGGGTGACAATATTGTCACAAGGAACGATGAAATTACCTACCTTGGTTCCATCCTAGAGGAAAATCTTTCCTCTAGGATGGTAATATGTCATGGTACCAAAGCACCTCAAAGGCCCTAAAAACAAGATTACAAACATCACAAAACAAACTGGTCAGACTACTGCTTGACCTTACTCCTAAAACCCACCTCACCCCTGCCCATTTTGACAACCTAGGATGGCTTAGAGTAGATGACAGAGTACAGCAACTTGTAATGGGCCTGGTCTACAAGATACACTACACGACTAAGATACCCATGTACACATGTCGAAATACTTCCCAAAGGTCAGTGAATTTCACGACCACAACACCAGAGGGAGTTCCACAAATCATGTTCAACCCAGATTCGGCTCAAACAGGGACTAAACACGTTTCGCAATTATGCCACAACAATGTGGAACGCCCTACCCACAGCCGTAAAATAATGTGAATCCCTACCCTCCTTCAAAACCGCTCTCAAAGAGCACCTACGGGTGGCTGCAATTAGAAACTGGCCCCGGTAAATGTCCAAACACCCCCCCCCCCACCCACCCACCCAACCCCCTCCAATGTACAGTTTCTTCCCCTTCGAATATATATATTTTTTTATGATCTCTTTGTCTTAAACAGTACTGTATATCTGTGTCATGTATGTCATATGTCATGTCTTGATGAATTGAAAATGAGGGACCCTGATGTAAACAAGATGAAAGTCTTTTTCTGGTCTGCATCCCCTTAACAATTGTTTGTATTGAGCCATACTGTATTGTACCCATTCTGCAATATGTTAATAACGTTTTCAATCAATCAATCGAAACCACAGCATTACACACGCCACTCACAACACCATCCACAGCACTACACACACCACTCACAACACCATCCACACAGCACTACACACATCACTCACACCATCCACAGCACTACACACACCACTCACAACACCATCCACACAGCACTACACACATCACTCACACCATCCACAGCACTACACACACCACTCACACCATCCACAGCACTACACACACCACTGACACCATCCACAGAATTACACACACCACTCACACACCATTACATACATCACTCACACCATCCACAGAATTACACACACCACTCACACACCATTACATACATCACTCACACCATCCACATAATTACACACACCACTCACACACCATTACATACATCACTGACACCATCCACAGAATTACACTCACCACTCACACACCATTACATACATCACTCACACCATCCACAGAATTACACACACCACTCACACACCATTACATACATCACTCACACCATCCACAGAATTACACACACCACTCACACCACATCGCAGCAGCATTCCATCCATTGTAATGATCTGATTAGTGCACAAGTGACTGCTTAATTTACTGGAGTTGACTATTAATCAACTTACCTACCTAATTAATCAACTTAACAAAAAAGAATACATGAAATACTCCACTCTCACTCACTTGATAATGCATAGAAAATGGAGCACCTGGAGACGTCTAGACAATTAATTGTAGTAATCTCTTGTTTATCAAAGCAACAACTAACCAGCATCCAGAGGCAGAAGGCAGAGGTGATGACGGGCACAAGAAGTTACTACGACTCCTTCCTGGATGTCATGGAGTTCAGGGTGATTGGACTTATTTTTTTATTGTTTCCTCTTTCTCTGTTACTTCCTTTTGTTTCTTTCTCTAACTCTCTCACCCTACCTCTCTCTCACTTTCTTTTTTTCTTCCCCCCTCTATTTTTCTCTCCCCTCTCTCTTTTTCTCTCACTGTCACCCTCCCCCCTCTCTCTCCCCTCTGACTGGACACTTATTATTTTTCAGTTTTCTAAATGTAAATTTACATATAGAGTGCTTTAGACCTGTGGACAACCCGGCAGGGAGCAATTCAGCAGCTGAGTTCTGCTTGGTGCCATACGCCCCACCTCCCTGGGCTTCTGATGTTTTTTAGCGATGGAAGCCAAGACATTAAATAAAGTTATTATTATTATTGGTTGTCATGAGATTGAGAATTATTCAATTTTTTTTTAATGATTATCATGGGAATATATATAATGATAATAGAGTTAGGCCAATCACACTGTTAAGGCCTAACACAGTTTCAGTGGCACCCCAATTGTTCTATGAGTGTTGGAGGGTTGTAGTGATTCCGGTGGTGCTGCTGGATACCAGGCCACATAGGGAGGTGTAGTCTGACGTCACTGGTTGTGAGTCTCATCATTGGGAAAATGGATTATCGGCTATTGTAACAATTCTGCCGCATGAACATTGGCAAGCTTTCCGTTTTGCACAAAATTAGTTTCCTTCTACCACTAACATTATTGTTTAAGCATTTTTTTTTTTAAATAAAGGTAGTTATAAGGTTTTTAATTTGTCGTAAAAAAATAAACATTTACCAGTAGGCAGCTGATACCACACTAGCTAGCTAGCTAGCTAACGTTAACGTTACCTCGCTAAACGTACTAGACGTTAGCAATGTCTACTGTTGCTAACCATTTTAAATTGGGGCATGTAGAGGCGTTTCGGGACCGAGTAAAATGTACAGGTCCTCTTCTCAGACCTGTGCACTGCATGCATCATGCCGGCTAGCAAGCTAGCTAGCTACACGTCACGTCCGGCTGATACCACGATAGCTAACTAACGTTACAAGCTCAAAAACCATATAACTACTACTGTCATGTCCATAAGTTCCCTGGCAGAATACTTTGTCTGTGAGGACAAAAGTAAATAAGAACGATATATATAACGCTGTATAGCATATTCTCTAAAAAGTATACAAAGAGGAGATAACCATTTTAAATCGGGGCATGTAGAGCCCGCCGTAAAAACAATAACGTTATAAACTATACACAATATGTACAACGAAACAATGATTTACATTAGTATTTACAGTGATTTAATATGCAGTGAATACAAATAATGATAACATGGTTGTTGCTTTTAATTTTTTTTGACTTCATCTGATAAATGGATATGATCACCAGAGAGATACTAGCCACAGATTCAGGGTCAGTTATTTTCCCATTGTACGAATTGTTAAGCTTATCGAATGTGGGGCGCCCTTGTGGCGCATACCATAGTGCCTCGCGCACCTACGTGGCCGACCCGGGTTCGATCCCAGCTCCCGTCGTTATTTGTCGCATGTCCTCCCCACCTCTCCTCCCGTTCGCCCTCTCCCCTGTCGGTCCTGCGTGGCCTATAAAAGCTGTAAAAATGCAAAAAAATTATAATAAATAAAAAAAGCTTATCGAATGTAAGGGAAATCTGATCCTAGGTCTGCGACTAAAGCCAGGCGTCTACGCTGTGGTGACATCAGTCAGCAGCGCCAAATAGCAGTGTAGTTTCCCAGCAAACGAAAACATAAACGTTGTTATTTTGCTACCTTTATGATTAATTGTGAATATTTTCATGTTGAGCTATAGATTGTGGATGAATACGGACAGAAATGTACACCATGCCAACGTTAATGCTTTATTTATCTAAAACGAGCCGATTTAGAAATGGTCAATGGGGAAATACATTAAGTGGAACAGAGGGTGGAACAGGAAAAAATTAAAATGACATAACCACTACACCTCCCTATACCAGGGCTTAAATAGGACATGTGTAATATAACATTTCCCCAGTACAAAGAATAATGAGCCATGTGTATTAGCCTATCGTCAGAAATGAAAATGAAAGCAGAGCGATATAATTGGTCGCCCTTTTAACACATTTAAGGATGTTCTCACTCATGGATAAAAAAATATTAGCTTTCCAATACAAATGTGATTTCAAAATTTGTATTCAGTGACCCTGAATGTTTCTATCTGTTCTCAGTACTTGCCAAATCTTTCAGTTTTGGCACTTGGTATTAAAAAGTAGTAAAAAGGTATTTCTGTCTTCTAACCCAGTGGTTCCCAACCTGTTGGGCCCAAGGCACACCAAAAGTCAAACCAGAATCTCAAGGCACACCAAAAGTCAAACCAGAATCTCAAGGCACACCAAAAGTCAAACCAGAATCTCATGGCACACCAAAAGTCAAACCAGAATCTCATGGCACACCAAAAGTCAAACCAGAATCTTAAGGCACAACAACTTACAGTCACAGTAATACATTATGCAGTCTCAAATGTCATGATTAGGTTGTCCCCGGCCTATATGGTACACATGCATACATTTGACGGTCAGCAATGACATCACTAGTCAGAAATATGTAGGATTATTTATATGAATCAGTACAAGAGCTTGAAAGCCAAGTGTGCAACACATTATTATTATTCAGATTAAATAAGAACAGCAAAAATTATTATGACAATAATAATAAATCAATGTGATTTGGGAATGATCTATGATTGATGAAGTAAGAAAACTATGCAAATACATAGATAGAGAAACAGTGCAATGCCAAGAACAGCACAAGTCATTACAAAATAGACTGGGCTATCAGACACAGATAGCCCTAATCTTTGGCTTTAGAATTGAACTATCAGTTTATAAAAAATACTAGCTGATTATTAACATTATCTGGCTATATCAGGTTTGAATTAGTGGACTGGAGAAACTGAAAAATCGCTAGGTAGGTAGGTAGGTATTTATTTAGACAACAAAACATATTATTACATCACATATTTGCTTTTGTCAAGGATAGGAACGAAAAAGCCAATGACTTATTTACATCGTTGTCCCTGGAAGTCAAGGATGCTTGGTACATACACATACAACTCATTACAGAAATATTTCACAATCATTACATTTGATAGCAATAATGGCACAATCATTAATTAATACAAACATGCGCATTTGTTGAGACATGTTAAACTAGCCCTGAGTCTGTGTATCTCGGAGCACCCTGAGGGGAGGGGGGCGGTGGGGGGGTGGGGGGGGTGGGAGGAGAGATTGTCCGGAATCACAGTTGCAGGACCGGTGGGGATGGGAGATGACTACCGTTGCCGTCATAGGGGGGCGGGACTTGGTGATGAGACAGTCACTTTGGCACCCCTCCAGCAACCGTACTAGTACGCGCGAGAGAGGGAATTGGGTGTGGGGGGGGGGGGGGGGGGGCGCTGCCACTCTTATCTTCTCCAGACACAGCCCGGCTCCCGGAGGCTCTATTCGACCATGGTACGCCGTGTACCATCCTTAACTCCCGACTTGACCTTGTTGATTTCACTCTCTGCAGCAGACGGAGAGGGGGGGGGGGGGGGGGGGGGGTGCACGTCCTTAATTTCCTGCGTGATGTCCAGTATGGCCTTTGATCTCGATTGTTCGTCAGAGTGGGAGTCAGCGAGTCTCTCCAGCATGGCCGTTGAGCTCGATTGTTCGTCAGATTGGTAGACAGCTAGTCTCTTATAAAGTTCCACCTGGTTGGCTTCGATCCTGGCTATTGCCGTCGCCAAAGGATCTACGCCTTTCCGAATGAAGTTAAAGCAGTACCAGATCCATATACTGACCGCTCCCATTCGGATCATCATGAATGCGAGGAGATACACATCCTCCACATCCTCAATCTCAAGTGAAAAAAGGCAGATTGGGTTCCACTTGCCGTAGGTATCAATAGTATAGCCCGATTGAAAACTCCCGAGTGGACAGAGCGGGTCAGCCGCATCCTGCTTCCTCGAAGAAAATATGCGGTCTATCGCTGCAAATGACCAGCTTACTAGATCCATATCGTATTTGATTAGGGAGTTGAGTTGATTCTGTTGAAAAAGTTAGAGTCGACACGACAAGACGGCTTCAGGTAGGCAGTGAGCGGTGAAAGACGAGAATCCACGCGGCAGTCAGACAGCTTCGAGAGGAGGCAAGAGGGCAGCAGTGGGGGTGACCTTGGAGGTCCTGGGAGAGGGAAAGATATGTGACTGTTCTCTGGAGAGGCTTGTTGAGGAAGATGTACTGATGTACTGTAGGCTAACTGTCTCATTAACGTCAAACTTGAGTGAGTGAGTGAGTGAGTGAGTGAGTGAGTGAGTGAGTGAGTGAGTGAGTGAGTGAGTGAGTGACTGGTGAGTGAAAGAGAGGTAATTACCTGAATTTGCTGTGCAGCTAACGTTATGTGGAAGGTATACTTGACTTCGTTTGCAAGAGCTTCATACTTGGCAGCATTGTTGGCATTAGCAAAGTTAGCAAACTTTTCCCTGTAGGTGAGTCACTCGGGACGGGTTGAGGGCTATTGACTGACATCTCCACTTATCCAGACACAGTCCAAGTCATGGTCCAAGTTAGGCTGGTAAAGATATGCCTCCTAAAATGTCTAAACGGAAGTACAGGAAGTACAGGCTACAGGCTTTCCGGTTTCGACAAAACAATTATAGAAACGTGTGAAGTGCACAATATTTCCTCGTTTAAGCCACTGCAACGGCTTTACCTGAAGAATTTACTACATGACCGGGACGTTCTAGCTTGTTTGCCGACAGGATTCGGGAAAAGTTTGGTCCGTTCGGAGGCAGCTTCCAGGGGAAGTACATACACCGGAAATTCTACCCCATAGACACTTTCGGCAGTAGTTCTTTACCAGGCTTTATCTCAGAGAGATAAGTAGCCTAATGGCCCGTGACATAATTTTCCAGTTTTTGCTATTTTTTCTTGATGTGGACTGCCTCCTTTTTTGTTAGTTAGTTAGGGTGGCATCTGACAGAAATAATTCTGTCTTTCTGGCATCACAAAATAAATTATTCGTATGATTTTGCGAGCAGCTAATTATGCGCATCCTGACATTTGATGTGCAGCTAAATAATTATTCCCCACCCTGTTGCCAATATTGACGTGAGCATGTGGATGGAGGACACATTAGGTAGCCTACATAAAATTATTTACAGCTAGTTGTGAATTTTGAGTGCTGACGCAAATATTCTTTCACGCCACACCGGTTGAAAACCAATGTTCTAACTTCTAACCAATCCCCTCTACTGTCTTTGTTCCCAGGACCATGTATATGAGTTGCTCAATACCATAGATGCCTGCCAGTGCTTCTTCAATATCGTAAGTTTACAGTTATGACTGTGATTACAGTATTGCAGAACTGGAATTAATTGGTTTTAATTGCATACTGACAACTGATAGTATAATTGTCCATTCAACAATGATATCCTACTGTATTTCAGAATTCCATTGCATATGTATTAACTAGGGATGTCCGATATTATCGGCCGACCGATATTATCGGCCGATATCGGCAGTAAAATGTGATATCGGAAAATATCGGTATCGGTTTAAAAAAATTAAAAAACAATAACAATATTTGTTATATATATATCCAGTGAAATTATTAGTTACCTGAAATAATTCAGTTTTTTTGGGGGGGGGGGGGGGGAAACCCTGCATATATCGGTATCGGTTGATATCGGTTGATATCGGTATCGGAAATTAAGAGTTGGACAATATCGGAATATCGGTATCGGTAAAAAAGCCAATATCGAGCATCCCTAGTATTAACTAATATATGTACACGTTTAACCATACTTCCACATACTGACTTCTCACTGACACTCTTAGGCCATCAACTTTGACTTCACCAAGAACTACCTGGACCTGATTATCACCTACACCTCTGTCATCATCATGCTGTCTCGTATCGATGACAATAAGGCACTGGTGGGCATGTACAATTGTGCCCATGAGATGACCAATGGGAGCGGGTGAGACGATGTATAATGCACTGCAAAATTTGAATGGCAAGAGGAGTACGGATTATTGTGGAATTATGCTTGTATGCCTGTATTCACTTTTTCTAAATAAGGCTTTTCCGTTCTGTAAATCCAAATAGTAGCAGGTTAATTTCCAGTAGACACGGCACTGTATGTGATGGTGATAGCCTATCACAGGGATGCCATGCACCTTTGACCTTAGTAATTAGTTCAAAACACATTTCTACAATGCTGCACATTGACTCAAGCTGATAAAAGCACATTCATACCCACGATATGACAACACCCAACTGAACTCATTTAAATAACTTTTGACACAGTAACAGTAGCATGTTTTGACACGCAAAGGATACATTTACATTGTGTCCTCAAGTGACAAAAATAAATGGTTTTGCTTTCACTGCATATTGCATTCATTTCACTCACTCCTATTCACAAAGATCCCATTCAGCCGAGAAGGATGGCATTTTGCGAGGGCAGCTGTCCATCCGTGACGAGGATTTCATTCACATTTTCTAACTGAAGCCATTAAAAGATACCCCGTCTGTCAATTTGGAAGGATATATTCCTCCTGATTGGACAGAGCCGTCCCCTCATAACTAATTAGAGTCTAATTGCCACAGGCACAGAATGGTCCCTCCATGGTAACCTTTTCACAGTGCCAAACACTATCCTGACATGTTGAGTCGACCCACTTTGCATGATTTATGTACAACCGCCAAAACGGCAGGATGCTTATCTGAATTTGAGATGTAATGGGGCAACATTGAGCACTGAACCATTTATTTGAAGTGTCACTGTGATTTGCTGTGGCACTGATTTGCTCTGGGTTTGAAAGTGGTATGACAACAATGCCTTACTGTAGCTGTCTCTCAGCACTCAACTTAAATGTATTCTTAAAATCTAGGAAATGGTTAGAAAATGATAGTTTATTAGAAGCTACATTAGACCATAACTATTACTGTGCACTGAGCTACTGTGCAATTCTGTGTCTTAAGTAAGTAAGTAAGATTTGAGCTTAAAGAGCAAAATACCAAAAGATGTTTCTTCTTCTTCTTCTCATATCTTAATTACTGCTATTAGTAACTATAACTAAAACTAGCTAAATGTGTATAACCCTGCAGTGATCCATCCTACCCTCGACTAAGCCAGATGTTTTTGGAGTACAACGAGCCATGGAAAAAACTCAATGAGGAGTTTGGTCCTCACACCAGGGTAAGCTGAATTAGGGCCATTGGTCCCAGCGTTTATAATGTACTTTGTTAAAAAAAATATTATGACTTATTGGGACTTTAAAGGAGCATACAAAACAAGTTCTATTTTCTGGTTTTGTGTGTTTAACCTTGTTTTGGATATATCTGCCGTCACTCCAATACAATGTAGCTGAATGGCACTCGGTTTGTGGCACTCAAAGTGCCAAAAAGATACATTTGAAAAACTCAAAAGAAATGTCTCTTTCCAAAAATCATGACATCGTTACTCAAAATAATCCACAGACCTTGTTTCATGTAGGAACTATTTTCTACCGAAGTACACCAACCAAAACAAGGCAAATCAAACAGAAACGATCTGGATAGATAACACTTCGTCCACAGTGCTTTTACCTCTACACTACTCCACACTACCCTGAACTGTCTCTTTAATCCACACTTTATGATGCTGATCAATTATTATTCTGGTGTTTCCCATCATTGCTGTTCCTCACAGAAGGATATTTTACTGCAAGTTACTACTCATCCATGACCATAACCTATAGTTCTTATGTCTCTATCTGTTTCTACCCCTCTCTCTCTCTCTCTCTCTCTCTCTCTCTCTCTCTCTCTCTCTCTCTCTCTCTCTCTCTCTCTCTCTCTCTCTCTCTCTCTCTCTCTCTCTCTCTCTCTCTCTCTCTCATCTCTCTCACTCTATATCTCACTCTATATCTCTCCATTTCTCTTCCACTTTGTCTCTAGCCACTTCTACCCCAAATCAATTAAGTTAATAAGTCAAAGTCAACTTTATTGTAAATTTTCTATTTGTGCAAGACATACAGAAATGTTTTATTGTGTTCCCCCATTCCCACAGTATACAAAAAAGATATAGAAAATATAAACACAAGTAAAAATACAGGACACGATATACAACACACAATATACAGGACTGCAAGATATGTACAATATACTATTAAAATTTGCTAAAATTAGCTTAGTGCAAATAATTTTCTATAGTCAAATAAAGTGGCAGTGAGTGAAGTAAAGTGGCAGTGTGTGTCTGTGGGATGGTGTGTGTGTGTGTGTGTGTGTGTGTGTGTGTGTGTGTGTGTGTGTGTGTGTGTGTGTGTGTGTGTGTGTGTGTGTGTGTGTGTGTGTGTGTGTGTGTGTGTGTGTGTGTGTGTGTGTGTTGGGGGGGGGGTTCAGCCTCCTGACAGCCTGATGGATGAAGTTGTCTTTTTTCCTAGTTTTGTCTACTAGTCCTAGCTCGGAGGCTCCTCATTCTCCTCCCGGAGGGCAGGAGACTGAAGAAACGCTGTGAGGGGTGGGTGATGTTTTGCTGGCTGGGCATGTGTTATACATGTCCTGGAGGGAGGGGAGGGGGGCACCAACAATCCTCTCAGCTGCTCTAACCATGCGCTGCAGGGTCTGGCGGCAGGATGTCGTGCAACCGCCGTACCACGCAGTTATGTTGCTGGTCAGGAGGCTCTCGATGGTGCTCCAGTAGAAGGAGCACATGATAGGAAACTGAGGCTCCAGCTCTTCTCAGTTTGCGGAGGGAATAGAGCCGCTGCTAAGCTTTCGTGAATCAGTAGGGTGAAGAGTATGGGGCTGAGCACACATCCTTGGGGTGCCCCGTGTTCAGGATGATGTTGCTGGATGTGTTGTTGCCGACCCGAACGCGTGTATCGCTTCCGCAACGGAATTCGGTTTCCAGGTTCCTCTGATTGGCCGCGTCCCCCACGTGACCCGCCCCCCTACCCACCGCTCTGCCGCTGCCATGCGCGGCAGTCGGCAGAGCGAGCGCTCGCTTCCTCAATTTATATGCATGGAAGTATTGACTGAATGAATGAATGAAAACTTTATTTAACAGATTGCAGAATGGGTACAATACAGTACGCTCAATACACACAATTGTTAAGGGGATGCAGACCTGAGAAAGACGTTTGTCTTGTTTACATCAGGGTCCCCCCATTTTCAATTCATATAGAACGACTACGCCGTAACAAATCATTAAAAAAATATACCGTTAACTGGAATATGTTGTGCCTTTACACATATGTTGGATTATGTAATTGGTTTGTCATGACAAACAAATAAAAAAATCGCGATTTACCCGCTGGCTACAGCAACACAACACTCAGTGACTGCATGTAGTCAGAGCCAGAGCTCAGCGATGCCGCTCGTGGCAGCACATTCTCGCCGCCGGCTGAGCTCTGGTGTCGGCTGGAGCAAGCCAGAGACAGCCGGCGGATGCGATATTTTATTTGTTTGTCATGACAAACCAATTACATAATCCAACATATGTGTAAAGGCACAACATATTCCAGTTAACGGTATCTTTTTTTAATGATTTGTTACGGCGCAATCAATACTTCCATGCATTCGGGACCTCCATGTTTGGGGGTATTCATCAGACAAATCGGATGCGGGGATTCGGCTCCCATCAGGCGGGCAAGAACTGCGGGTTTTCAGCCCTCTCCCCCTCTCTCCTGGAGCTTAAGGGGGAGCTTAGTATTCCTGCCATGGAGGAGGTGGCTACAACGTCAACACACATGTTGTAGCCAGCTGGTAAATCGCGATTTTTTTATTTGTTTGTCATGACAAACCAATTACATAATCCAACATATGTGTAAAGGCACAACATATTCCAGTTAACGGTATATTTTTTTAATGATTTGTTACGGCGTAGTCGTTCTATATGAATTGAAAATGGGGGACCCTGATGTAAACAAGACAAACGTCTTTCTCAGGTCTGCATCCCCTTAACAATTGTTTGTATTGAGCCGTACTGTATTGTACCCATTCTGCAATCTGTTAAATAAAGTTTTCAATTCATTCATTCATTCATTCAGTCAATACTTCCATGCGTATAAATTGAGGAAGCGAGCGCTCGCTCTGCCGACTGCCGCGCGTGGCAGCGGCAGAGCGGTGGATAGGGGGGCGGGTCACGTGGGGCCAATCAGAGGAACCCGGACACCGAATTCCGTTGCGGAAGCGATACACGCCTCCCGGTCAGGAAGTCCAGCAGCCAATTCCACAGTGAGGTGTTCAGCCCCAGCAGGTCCAATTTCTCTATCAGCTGTTTGGGGATGATAGTGGTAAATGCTGAAAGTCCATGAACAGCATCCTGGCTTATGAGTCTTTAGTGTCCAGATGGGTGAGAGCTGAGTGGAGGGCAGTGGAGATTGCATCATCAGTGGACCGGTTGGCCCAATATGCAAACTGGAAGGGGTCTAGGGAGGGAGGGAGGATGGATTTGATGTGTTGCATGTAGTGGTGGGACTCGATTAAAAATTGTAATCGAATTAATTCAAGACTTTATAGTTAATTAATCAAAATTAATCAAATTTGAATCGCATATCAATATTTGATGCGAAAAGCAACATTTTTCAATTCAAATACATTTTGGTATACAAGTGAATCAATGAATATAAATCCTGTCTTTCAAGTACATTCCAGAACAGTTGACCATTGGAAGAAAAAAAAACTCTTGATTGATTTCAATTTCTCTTATTAATTTTCTTTTAATGAACAAACCTGTTAACAGAACTCAGCTATAGGGCGACAATAATGTGGTCAAGAGGCATGGTTTCCAGTCTTTAGCCTTTAACTGGCTTGGTTTGTTTATTCACATGGTAGGAGCAGTAACACATGAGTCCTCTCTTATTGAGAGACTGAGGGGGAGAGAAAGAAGGGGGAGGAGACACAGCTACTTATACTCGCCACCTGGTAGTACTCCAGAGTGTCTCCGCCTAGAACGCCCTCTGGTGGACACAGATATATATGCAGGTAGACAGACACTAGTGTGAACAGTTACATATGCAGTTAGACAGTTACTAACAATTCTACACAGAGCCTCTACCTTCAACAAAACCAGACTAAGAAAAAAAGAAATTTTTGCGATTTATTATACTTTATACTTATAGCACATGCATGAGTCTGGTCTCCTTTGAAAGGTAACATTCTTACACAATAAAGAAAAACCACCATGCGATTGCAAATTGTTTTTTTACTTTGAATTCTTTCTGTAGTTAATTAATCTAAATTAATGCAATAAAGTCCCAGCCCTAGTTGCATGACTAGCCATTCAAAACGCTTTATAATGATGGGGGTCAGTGCAACGGGACGGTAGTCATTGAGACAGGATGGAGAAGCCTTCTTTGGGACCGGGATGATGGTAGTGTCTTTGAAGCATGTGGGGACAGCGGCTTGGCTCAGGAAGGTGTTAAAGATGTCTGTGAAGACATCAGTGAGCTCCACTGCACAGTCTTTCAGCACCCGACCGGGTATGTTGTCTGGGCCCACAGCTTTGGCGAGCGTTGATCCTGGAGAGGGATCGTCTCACTCTGGCTGGGGACAGGGACAGCACCCGGTCGTCTGAGTGCTGTTGAGGGCTTCAAAGCAAGCATTGAAGTCATTCAGGTTGTTCAGCAGAGTGGTGTCACTGTCGCATGTCTGTGGTCTGTGATGGTCTGAATCCCCTGCCACAGGCTCCTGGTGTCTCTGCTGTCACTGAAGCGGTGCTCTATGCTTTTGGCATTTTTGATGCCACGGTCCAAGTTGGCCCTGGCTGTTCTCAGGCCAGCCTTGTCGCCTGCTCTGAAGGCGGCATTCCGGGCCCTCAGTAACCCATGGGACTTCCCCTGTCAGCCATGGTTTCTGATTGGCCCGTACTGTGATGGTCTTGGTCTCCGTGACATCATCGATGCATTTACTGTGTATTCATGGATGTTGGTGTGATGGTTATAGGTGGCTGCCTGCTTAAACATATCCCAGTCTGTGGTGTCACTCAAAGCAGTGTTGAAGTGTTGAGGAGGCTTCTATACTTTAGGCAAGTGGCTTGTCCTTCCGCGTTCCCGTTTTGCGCTCTGATTGGCCACGCGCGTTTCTGGTCATGTGACATGTGCGACAATCGTGGGACGGCAAGTTTTTGCTCGGTTAAGCTTAGGCACTCTTTCAACGTTGGTTAAGGTTAGAGTTTGTCTTAGAGCATGGCGATAGAACGCCAGGTAGTTTGCAGGCTGTTTGACGCGGAAATGGGCAAAGACACAGCT